>NC_140944.1:101595683-101693183 GCF_014529385.1 Adiantum capillus-veneris
CTTCCAGAGAATCATGTGTTACGCGACGGCTTTTTGGGAAGAGAGCCACCAAGGATGTCTGCACAAGCATGGTTAGAGCAGAAGGAGATGTGCGATGACGGATTGCCTCCAGGGATGAAGAGACTATCTCTATGGTACGAGTTACCATACTGGCCCCGACTCATGATCAATCACTTGCTCTATGCAATGCACATATTCAAGAATGTGGGTAATCTACTATGGAACCATCTGACTGGCAAGAAAGATACAGAGTTGACCTTAGAAATGTGGATCGTATGGAGCAATATTGGCCGCAAACAGCGTCTGATGGATCGATAAAACTCCCTAAAGCACCATGGATTTTCACAGGAACCCAAGAACGCAAAGTAAAAGAGACCATTCGATCTTTGCGGACCCCCACTGGCGTAATGCACTCGCTCCGAACGTGTTTTACTAAAGAAGGAAAGCTTACCGGTTTGAAGTCACACGATTGGCATAAAATGTGTCAGGTACGTTCATAGTGGACTTTAATATCATTGCATAAAATGTGGACTTTAATATCATTGTTGCACATACTTTACAGTTTATTTTACCGGTTGCCATTGAGGGATGTTTGTCTCTCGACATCCGTAACACAATCTACAAACTTGCAAAGCTGGTGCAATGGATCTCACAAAAGGAGATCAACGTAGACTCCATACCATTCGCCAAACTAAATGCTGCGGAGCTTGTGTGCATGTTTGAGAAACATTTTCCTACTACAATGCTAACCATTCAGGTGCATCTTCTTGTTCACATAGTTGATGAGGTGGAAATAGCTGGCATAGTTCATTCCAGATGGATGTTCTTCTTAGAGCGTTTCATGAAAACGCTTAAGGGATATGTGCGTCAAAAGGCACGTCCGGAGGGTAGCATGGCAGAAGGTTGGTTGGTATCAGAGTCCCTAGTGTACATTGGAGAGTGGCTAGACGGATTTGATAAATCCCGGGACACGCTATGGCGAACCATTGATGATGAGCGCATATCTGGGATTGTCATGTGCAATCTCGGTGTTGAGAAGAAGATGACGGAAGATCTAGAGGCTAAAATCAACCGATTTTGCATGCTTCACAATCCAGTGATGCAAAAGTGGATTTCACAATATGAGGATGCAAAGCAAGAGCGACAAAGGGCACGAATCGAGTGGAGATGGGGAAGACGACCACCGATGCACTATCCAGCGGTTCTGGAGAGCCTACCAACCTTCATGAGCTTAAGATGGTTGCACAACCAATTGAAAAGCGCACAACAATGCGGTGACGAAGTGACTGAAGAAGAGTGGGAGTACTCTCGGGGTTGCGCGACCAAGGTAAGTTTGCAATGTACGACTAGCAAGTGACTTTATTTATAAACGTTTGAACGGCCACTCATAATCTTTGTTCGTTGTAGTATAAGTCATACACAGCAGCATGGTGTAAAGGTCGACATTTTAGGGTGGAACGAGTCGACAAAAAGCGTTTTACTCAAGATTTTGGAATCATGGCAAAATTTGAACAGTCTAGTCGACGACGTTCCTCTGATGCAGATCCTGTGGTGGCGGAACTCACTTACTTCGGCACGCTGCAAGAGATTTTGAGGATCGATTACAGAGGATTTTTTGTCGACTTGTTCGACGTGCAATGGTTCAAGATAATCATGGAGGGTCGCAACGCTACTGTGCGTAGAGGAGAGTCTGGTTTTCTTGAGGTGGATTCTACTAAGAAATGGACTGACCTAAGAGACACTTTCGTACTACCCGAGCATTGTGAACAAGTAAGTATGTAAATAGTTAACATCCCCCTTTTACAAGTTATGTGCTTGAAAGCTCTCATGTAAGTTATGTGGCTCTAGCAGGTAATATTTCATCCTACAAAGTCTACATCAAACTGGTGGTACGTCATAGAGGTAGCCCCTCGTAGTGCAAGGACGTATGAAGGCTACCATGTGCCAATCACAACGACATCAATGGAGGAGATCAGAGAAGATGCTCAATCAGAAGCCGCTGCGGTGGTGCCAGACGAGCATCAAGATGCTACTACTCTATATGGGGTGCATGCAGAGGAGCTACAAAATGAAACAGAGGATATGTGTTTAAACGGAGAGCTCTATATAGATATAGGAAGTTATGCTGAGTTATGCGAGGATGAGAGAGAGATCTCTTAAAGCCACAAATATTGTATTTGAACAATTTTGCTCCGTGTTGTAAAAGCTCTGGCTCTCTAAGTACCTTCCATGGTGTATAACGCTCTTTTCTACTCGCGCTCACATCTTTTGATTGAAAATTCTGAGTTTTCGACTTGCCTCTTCTATCACTCAATTCATTGCGTCATTGTATTTATATGCATCATTACGTCATTGTATTTAATGGTCTTTGCGTCATTGTCTACTCTATTCATTCAATATTAAGTTTAAATATTCGTGTGTTTAATGCAGGTATGGATGATGAGGAGTTTCTTTCTTCTTTGTCACCGCAGCAGAGACAGTGGTACGTGGAGCGTCATCGCTCTGGCGCATCATCGCGCGTTCCTACTCCATCCGCATCTCCCTCTCTTTCGGAGCATTCGGCGTGCTCCGAAGCTTCGGCGTCGACGAGACGAGCTTCACACTCGTCTAGACACCGGCGCTCTAGTGGTGGCGGTGGCGGTTGTTGTGGGGATTCCGCCACCAATGCCTCCACACCGCCTCGTGTTCGACGAGGCTCTTTACCCTCCCCTTCTTTGCCCGCCCCCACACCAGCCACAGCATCGCCATCTACGCCAGGTTTTGCACGACTGACTGTTCCTAGAAGCTACACACCTCTACCTACTCCGCCTGGAGCCACCCCACTCAACACTCCTCGCTTCGGGGCCCAGACGCCAGTGGAGACACCTGACGTCCGTACCCCCATTGACACGCCGCTAGAGACCCCTGCCGGGACACCCAGGTTCACGCGTCACCGGCCAGAGGGCTTGCCTTACTCCGTCGACATCAACGACGGCATCATCATGGATGATGACGGCAAGAAGGTGATCTCGCGCATGCGTGGTCTTTGCTCTCAGCTGTTTAGACACTACATACTAAACAAATGGAGTGAAGTACCAAGTGATTTAAAAAACAGAGTCATCAGCATACTTCATGATGAGTTTCCCGTTCCAACACGGGATCAGCGCTTCAATGAAGATTTGATGAAGATTCGAATGCGCGAATACTGCAAACACAAGCGTTCCGAAGTGCAAAAAGCAATCAAGAATGGGTGGAACAGGCCAGATTGGCTGGCCAAAGAAGATTGGAAGAATGCGAAGAAAGCACCGCGCGAGAATCTCGACAAGTGGAAGCAACAAAAGGATGCAGCCAGAGCGCGAGTAGAGGCAGGGAGCTCGCACCACTTGGGGAGCGGTGGATGGGCATCATTTGAGGCCGATTTTGTAAGTGTTTTCACATTGCTCTTTATGTTCGATAGTTTAGGGTTTATGAGTTTTTTAATTCTAACATAATGAAATCTTTGTATGTTTTGACAGTGGTCGATGACAAGACGTGATCCCACACCGTACGAGCGCGAGTACGCAGGCAGGAAGGGCTTAAACGCCCTGATGGACATTCTCAGTTCTCGCGGAGGCATGGTTAGTATTAGGGTTTACTCTTTTTTATTTTTTGTATTGTTTTATAAATGTCGTTATATGCTTATACTTACTGAAAGCTGTCTTATTGTCTTTTTTTACAGAATCCACCAGATACGCCGCTTGGACGCGATGAGACGTTTGACTAGACGACGTCAGTTTAGCCGTAGCTAGATAGCATTAGTTTAGGGTTTCTCATAGCTTATGTATCATGAGACGGATTTTATACGTCTTTTTGAACCATGTATATTATTACATTTGTCACCGCAGTTCCTTTTGCCAATCAATTCTTTATGCCTATGATGTTGTACAATTGTCATTATTACATTTGCCAATCAATTCATTTTGCCTATGATGTGTACAATTGTCAATTTTGCAAACAATGCGTCTTGTGGGTGACTATTTTGGGTCTATTATCTACCCTTGCACTTTTTTTAAAAAGTGAATCAAGTACAATATGGTTGATGGGTGGCAGGGCATTCAATGCCCTGCCACCAAAAAAAAATTCTCTCGGGCGTCGCTATAAGCGTCGCTATTTATGGCTCTGTAGCATCGCTATGAGCGTCGCTATAGTCTTCTGTGTAAACGTCGCTATAACCGATTATTTTAGCGACGGTTTTAGCGACGCCGGAGGTTATAAAAACCCAGTGTATTTCCGTCGCTAACAGCGTCACAAGAGCACACAACCTCTTGTAGTGCTTAAAAGACAATTTTACAAAACTACAATGTATGAAGGGGAGGAAATAGCTAGCATCATAACCCAGCTTACTTACATAAAGTGTGATGTACCAGAATATGAGTGGCCATGCTTTTGAGTGAGTTTCCACCCTCTTATGACCACTTAGTCACCATCATTGAAGAGAAAGAACTGGCTCCAGCATTACAAGGAATCATCAATTCACTTCAAGCAAAAGAGAAGAATGATTGTTTATTCCATTAAAGGAGCTTTTAGTAGCTCTATAGTCTCACACCCTTACATGTGGGATAGTTCCACCTCTTCTCTCATTCACTCACACTGTAGTGACTCTAGGAAAAGACCACAATGCAGAATCCAATTTTTGATCCCAATCCTTCGAATTATTTTCAACAATCTTCTTCAAATTTCTGACCAAAGTCTTGTTTGTACTCTCAGCTTGTCCATTTGCCTGAGGTTGATAAGTTGTAGATTTCTTATACATGATCCCAAGGGATTCACTCTATATATAAAACAGGACGCCACCTGTGAGCGGACAACTTTGATAAAACCCCTATATACGACTCATATTAGGGAATATGACCCCCCTTTCTACACTTATACGACAATCAATGAAGAAAACTATCATAACCCTATCCTACATGTAAAATATAGCTCTCACGTGATCTAACTAAGTAAAACTAGTCAAAGAGTGTGCAACATAGTGACTAGAAATGTACTAAGGAACCACTTCTGTTGATAACTATATGTACCCTCAATGTGTCTTAGTTTGACTTTCAAACTATGTACCTAATCAACCTACACTCTGGCTACTTGTTCAATTCTGACCCATCCAAAGCTGGTGTAAATCAACCCTTTACCTGCTCCAAATCAACCCTTATCCATGACCGGCTTGATGCAAAATTTGATATGTGACCTGGATAAAAACTTCCCCAAAATTCATCCGAGTTTTAGTGGACACCGATGACTAATCGTTACAAGTAATCAACCTGGGTCAGGTTCCCCACCCCCCCTAAATATGATACCCCCTCCCTTATTTTTAATCTTGGGAGATAAATTATTGGGGGTTTGTTCCTAACTTATACGCTTATGTAGCTTGTAAAAAAACACCCATCCCCTGCACTTACGTGGTGCGGTAATTTTTTCATGGTGAATCCCACGGGTGCATGATCATGTGAGTATTTATCAATTCAGAAATCACCTCATTAAGAAAATGGTTTCCTCTATCACTTACCAGCTCCACAAGGCAACCAAATCTAGTCATGATACTATGATAAGTAAACATTGCCACACTCTGAGCTTTGTTATCCTTGAGAGCTACAGCCTCTATCCATTTGATACAATAGTCTGTTGCAGCCAGAATGTATTTACATTCTTTACTTGTAGTAGGCTTTATAGGTCCCACAAAGTCCAATCCCCACTTTTGTTCCAAAGGAAATATAGGATGATTAGATATACTATCCCTAGAATCAGGTTGTGGCAGGTTTTTGACAAATAATACAGCTTTTTGCATGCTCATGAGCATCTTTCAACATTGTGGGCCATCACAATCCAGCTTGTAAGATCTTTTTACCTATTGTGTCACTTGAAAAGTGTCCACCTGTAGCTTTTGAATGAGCTTCTTTCAATACATCTTTCTTTTCAAAATCTGAAACACATCTTCTAAATCACTTTATCAATCATATTTCTATATAAATCTCTTGCTATAACCAAAAAGGGTCTAATTTTAAGGGAAAACTTTCTTATATGATCAAATTAAACATATTGACATTGTGCCATCTGTCAAAAATATCAACATTTGGTCATACCATGACTCAGATATTGCATTTTGGATCTCAAACAACTCAAAATCAGGGAGATCATCATTAACACTTGTCGGCTCTTCTCTAGTTTCCATTTTTCTTAGGTAATTTGCTATAGCATGCTCTTTACCAAGAGTGTGAACAATCACAAAATCAAACCCCTGCAACAACAACATCCATCTAGCTAATCTCCCTTCTAGCAATGACTTCTTAATCAACAAATACAACAATGCTTGGTGGTCAACATGAAAAACCCCTCTATTGCTCAGCAAATAATTCCTGAATTTGTTTAAATAATACACCATCCTAAGAGCTTCTCTTTCAATCACATCATATTTTCTTTCAATTGGTGTCTACTAGCATAGTACATAGGTCTAAACCATCCTTTGACTCCTTCTTGCATAAGAGTAGCTCCTGTAGCCATATCCCATGCATCAACAAAAACATGGAAAGGTAATGTCCAATTTGGAGATTGTAATATTGGTCCTACTGACAACATTTTCTTCAGCATTTGAAATGGCTTCTCCTGGGTTCAGTCCAAACAAAGGGCACATTCTTCTTTGTCAAATGAGTAAGAGGGGTGCATACATTTGCTAAATATTTGATGTACCTAGCATGCCATTTAATATGTCCAACAAATCTGTTGTGAATTCCTTCCTATTCTATGGAAGTTTAGCTGCTTCAATGCTTCAATCTTCTTCTCATCAATAGACATTCGCTCTCTATGGAAACAACATGGCCCAAGAGAACTCCACTCCTAATGGCAATCACACTCTTGTAAGGGTTAAGGCACATTTTGAACATACTACACATTTCAAAACACAACTGTAGATGATGCAGGTGCAAATCCTTCTTGCTAAACACTAAAAAATCATCCACAAAAACTCTCATAAAATCTTGTAAATAAAGTTCAAATGTTTTATAAGCTGTGCAATTAAATGATGGTGGTCCATTTTTAGTCCAAAATTCATGATTGTAAAAGAAAAAGCTCCTCACTCTATGATAAAAGTTGTTTCGTGTTGATCCTCCTCAGCAACCTTGATATGATTGTAACCTGAAAAACCATACAAAAATCTATACATCTCTTTCCCTACTACTGCATCCAATACTGCATCACAAAATGGCATTGGAAATAAATCAGTGTAACAGTGGATGCATTCAAATTTCCATAATCAACACATACTCTAATCTTGCCATTCTTCTTGGTACACAATGATGGCTGAAACCTCATGAATTGGTTTAATAAACCCCACAACCAACAACTTGTCAGTTGACCTGCTGTGAAAAAATTCATTATGTACCTTTGTTGCAGAGTTGGAATTGCATCCTCTTTGAGATTAATGTGGTGTTGATGCATATGAGGATCTATTTCTTTAACCTCAAAATAGTCCCATGCAAAAACATTTTATATTCCATCAATAGCTGAAACAGATCTTGCAAGAACTGCCTATCTACATGAATACTAACCTTCACTATTTTTGGATCTTCTTCACTGTCGAAATTGAGCTCCTTTAACTCATCTTGATTAACCCTATTTGATCCTCCAAAACTTCTATTGTATATCTTCTCAGCCAAATCTCTTGCTTCCTTTTCCTCCTGTTATAAAGCTTCCTTTTAGCAAGAGGCTACATTCCGATCCACCATCTGTACTAACTCTGATCCCTATTTTTCTTGCCCAAGAACTAGGTCTAAATACAACTCTTTTGATTTATCTTCCTTCTACAATATTCCTTCTCTATCAACGTCAAATACAGGTACAATGGTTGAATTTGCCTTCAAAAATGCTTCTTCCTCGTCATCCTCAACTCCCTGTGGCAGATTAATGGTTTGAGGATACAACCGTCTCTCCTTAAAAGGAATGTTCATCATGCCCAACATAGGGATTGTAATGACCTATTTACCTTTCTTCAAGACAACCTTATTCTCACCCCAAACTTGTTTGACTTTAGCCAATATGAACCAAGGCCTCTCCTGTAACATCTCATAAGAAGCATCACCTTGCTCATTTTTCAAAACAATAAAATTCACCAAAACGTTTATAACTACAATCTGAATGGATTGCTACCTGAGAATCCCTGAAGGTTAAACCCTTCTCTAATCTTCCATTTCACTTGAAATGGTATTAGTTTTAATTTTTCCAATTTTATTTTGTGATATACTGACTCGACAGCTAATATGTTAACTCCAGATCCTGCATCCAACAATACCTCATTAAAAGAACTACCTTGAAAAACCACCTTTATAACACGGACTACAAAATCCAAATCTAGTGGATCAATGTTGTGTGTTGCTGGTAAGATTGTGTGGTTTGCCTGAATTGGATATTCTTTTGGTAACAATCTCTCTTTGAAGGCTGGAACCATTCATAACAACTGATCTAATGAAAATTGTAATGGAGAGTTCATCAATACCTCAAACCACTCCTTATCATCCCTTCTTAATGTAGGTCTTTCATACTGCTGCTTTAGTTGGTCAACCTAAATGTCTAAAGTTATATCCTCCCAAATCCAATTTCTAAACTTGCTTTTGAACTTGATCTTTGATTTCTTTGTGCTCTTTACAATCAATTGGTCCTTTAGCTATAGACCTATTGATAGCCATTACATCCACATCCTAAACTTCCAAACAGTAATTACAATCACATGCCCACTCATCACAATGCTCCTAAATCAATTTCTCCTAGTTTTCTTCATTTACCTCCACTGGTTCTTGTTGTTTAGCTATGCCAATTATTATCACATTTTCTTGAGCTTGTGTTGATTTTGTTGTTGTTGTTGTTGTGGATTAGCCTAGTGGTTATCTTGATTTATGAAACTATTGGCATCCCTCTTTCCTCTCTATGTTCTACCCACAAAGCACAATTTGGACCTATCCATTGGTTTGGTCCACCACAATAAACACATGGCATCACTCTTGATGGTATTCTATGATTATTGTCTTGATTTCTTCACGGTGGTCTTGGAGATCTGGAAGGTCTCTGAAATGGTGGTCCCTTTTGAATGGAGCCAGTTGATTAGTTTTACGATCATTTCGTCCTCTACCTGCATTAGGAGATGGTATACTCCTGATGTTAGGATTATACTAGCATTGTGTTGTATTATGCCCTTCTCTTTCACAAATGTTGTCTTTCTTATCCTTCTTCTCTTATCACTATGCTTCTTCTTCTTCTTTCCCTTACTACTTTCAGCTTCACTATGTGGTGATGACCCTTCTAAATCACTTCCTTTGTCAGTTTTTGACTCAACTTATTACTCTTCTTCTAAATCAGAGCTCCCTCAACTTTTACTTCTACTCTTAGTCATGCAAATCCTTTTCTCAACTCTAGTTCATCTTTAACCAAATTGTTGAAGCCACCTGTAATATCAATGATAGCTACAATATTCTTCAATCCATTTCTTAAACCTTTTAAGAAATATGATGTTAACATTTAATATGTGGTCTTTCATTGCCTTGTAATATGTCCACCAAAATTTTGAATTTTTGAGCATAATCTTCCATCAACATATTTCCATGTATAATGTCATTGATTTTCTTCAAAACATCTATTGGAGTATTTTGATTTATGAATCTCTGTAAAAATTCTACTTTGAGTGCAGCATTTGTTTCAAAATGGTCAATACCATATTGGTTAAACCAACTCACGGCTTTGCCTTCCAATGTTGCTGCAACTTTATGTCATCACCATACGTAGTCTGAAATCCACTAGCTTGCTACTTGGTCTTAAATTGATCCATATGACAATCACTTGCCCTATCCCTCAATTTGGTTTCTTTGACCTTAGGGTTAGGCAGTGGTTGAGCCATTGGGATAGGCTGAGGTACTTTGCTAGGTCTTTACCTTCTTGTAGATACATGTAGTGGGTCAACGTGGAGTCTTCTTCTACTTCTTGCAGATCTTGCTATCAAGAGTAAAGATCCCACCAATTGCCTCACCTACCTTCCTTCTAGTGCTCCTGAACTCTCACCATCCGGGTTCATAGGTTGCAATTAAGGGAGAGATGTTTCCTCTGATCCATATATGGATTACTCATAGTTGAAGGGATCAATGTTTCCAGCTTGGGCTTGAACCCTAGTATAAAAAACTTTTGATGCTCTTCGTGGTCTCTTTGACATGCATCATCTCCCACTGAATCAAAAAACTGATTCACACAATGCTAACACAAAAATACATGACGTACAGCAAACAATAAACATAGCGGGATCGTCAAATGTATTGTGGTCCTTCAACACATAGAGAACTCACTCTGAATAAACTTGTACATCATGAAATACACAAAGAACACCTCACTCATGAGAAGAGACTACACACAGACAACATTCAGAGTAAATAGAACATAGCACAAGTAGCTCGATCATGGTAGAAAACCTAACAAAAATTTGATTCATGAAGAAGTTACATCATCCCAGAACACACATCCTAGAACACAACTACATTACTCACTACTATTGCCCTCATAAGGCACAATCTCATCCCTTGAAGTAACTAGGACCAAACAATTGTAACTACTCAAAATAAGTTCTTGGAAAAACATCAGACACTCAACATATCCGATACAGTAGTTCCAACTTAGCAGACAATGCCCAGTTAACAAAAAGATGGTGGCTATGGAGTTTATAGCTTTTTACCGTGATCGAGGAGTGATTCTCGGTGGTCGAGAGGCTTATTGCTTTGTCGCAAGAGAGTTGTGATAAGAGCTACATAAATAATTTTGTTACAAAGTTGATGGAGAGAAAATCCAAACCATTGTGAAAGAAGAAGAGAAATAGTAGAGAATAGAGAGGGATGGCTTCATTTTCTTGCATACAACTAAAAGAGATGGTGTTGGAGAAGTTACCCTACCTCTGTATAATAAGTATGTATAATGTTACTGCATTATACATAGAGATGGTGATGGAGAAGTTACCCTACCTCTGTATAATAAGTATGTATAATGTTACTGCATTTGTATGTTCTCGTGTGTCTTTTGTATATAAAAATGCTCTTCTTATTGATCCTTTGGCAAAGCAAGTGCAATCCAAGAAAAAAGATTTGGCCTAAAAGATAACTAGCTTTGTAGAAATTCATTCCATTTCTCTAAAAATATGCCACAATTTACTTATTCTTTGTTTTGGTCAACTCTCATCTCCTAGACATCCAATTGAAATCATAGTTTAGTTTAAAAAAAGAGAATATCAAAGACTAATAGAACTATAGAAAGACTAGACTTTACCACCCCGTCATGACATAGTAATGGTACTCATTGTACCATCTGACATATCCATGATATCACTTTTTATAAAAACAAATCTCTTAAAAACTCGCTTTAATCCCATTTCTTAGCGATGAGTTCGTTCTACACTTAGGTGATAAATAAAAAATTAATATTTTTTAGGTTAAATGACATTAAAAAGCACACTGCTTTTTGAAAAACTCAAAATGTCCAAAAAATGAAAAAAAACTTGAAAAGTAAATAATAATAATAATAATAAAATTGAATGATGGCTTCTTTGGTCTACCCGAACTCAAAAACAACTATATTTTTCAACGAAAGACATCCAAAAGCATGAGAATCACCAAAAAAGAGGATTCTTATAGATTTGAATGATAGCTTCCTTGAACCTAGCTACTATAAAGGATCTAACCTTGCTTTCGTAAAAAAGAACCAAAAGGCACAGAAAACAAAAAAAAATAAAAATTAAACTAAGTATTTTCATAACTAAACAACATTAGAAACAACTTTGCTTTCCACATTTAAACATTATAGCATTGCAATCATGCATGGTAAATCAAAATGTAAAAATAATCACATACAATTGAAAAAATATTTTATCTTATTTTCAAAAGAATCTTGTAAATCAGGGATCTTACCTTCTCCCACACTTGAATATAAAAATATAAAATAGCTAATTTTGAAACCTTCAATAAATGTAAGCTATATTTACTATTTCCTAAAATATTCAATTGAAGAGATATTGATCACGCATATAGAATATTGCTTGAGCATTAGGGAATCCAAAAGGTACCAAAGATTCTTTACTTGCTCCTTGATCTTCAATTGCTCCATGAGCATAAATATTTGATTGATTTTCTCTATCTCAAACATTATAAGCTCTATTGACTTTAGATCCACCTTGAGGTTATTGATTTTCTACTGGACATACCAATTATTATTGAGTCGTTCATTTCTAAAAAATATTGGACTCGAGTCTAAAATTCTCTTAGTCTCTAGTCCAGATAAGAGTTTTGTTATGTCATATTATGTTTAAGTTGAGCATTGCTAAAGTTTATATTTGGATTAGTGTATGTAGTTTCAATATCATGTCATCTTGGAGTTCATAATTTTAGACATCATTAACACTAGTATTGCAAAAAAGTAGCCAATTTTGTGGCTTATAAAGACTTTTGTAAAAAAGTTCTCCAACACTGTATAAGTTGTCAAAGAGAAAATACTTTTACAAAATTACGTCCAACACTCTTGATATGAGTTGATAAAAAACAGTACGAAGCTAAAGAAAGGTCTAAACATATTTTTCCATAGCAACCTTCTATAACTAATTTGTGGAGGTGGACAATAATTATCTATTCTCTTTTGAAATTAAATCAACTCATTGTCAAGCAAACCCAAACTTCTTTGGAAAATCCCTGAATTAGTATGTGATAAATACACAGCGTTGTTTACATGTATTCAAAGACTGTCAATATTCTATACTCCTCCAACTTAAGTAATGAAGTATAGTTCTATATATAATCTGCTAATTTTGTAAAGGTAAAATTTTTATTTTTGAGATTATTATGTAAATTATATAGTTGAAAACTTGTTTCATACCTTAAAACCATTCGTAAAAAGTTTTATGAAGTTTTCATGAAAGTTATATCTCATTTACTCGACTTCTACTCTGAGTCATTTTGGTGGCTTCAGCTAGTTATGAAGTCTTATGTTAAACAGACAATCTCGAAGCACATGATCATGCTAAAAATAATCAAAACAAAGATACCTTCATAAGTAATATAGCTTCTCAAATGTGAAAATTTGAAGGTTAAAATTTATCCTAGAGCCGATATCTCTTAAATTCATGATTGGAACGATCTCTTATTTTCTTTCATTACCATTTGACATTCAGTTTGATGAGCTTAGTTTGATGAGCTTACCAACATCAAAAACATCTCCAAACCTTATAAGTTTCAAGCTCTCGATTCTAGTTTAGGTTTCAATGGATTATATTTGACACAAAATACACTATCTTAACCATTTGAGTCATTTTACTAGGATGTTCTTGACAAGGAAGGTCAAGTCTTTGATTCCCTAAGTGCAATCAAAAAATTTATTTTTGCGATCGAAATGATATATCATATTTTGATAGATCTTCTTTATTGGAGCCTTAAGATAAACCCAAGTCGTTATTCCTAGATTGACATTATCTCATCACGATGATCCTTTCACCAACGCTTACTCATCTTCTAAAATTTGAACTTATGCTAATGGCTTTAATATTGACTGACAAATGAACCAAATTGAAGTGATCATCCATACGTTGAATCCAATCATTGAGAACCTTCCTCACATCTTTGCCTTCATCACAATTCAAAACCGTAGCTAAAGCTTTCTTAAGAATAATATCAATGTCACAATCATTGATAGTGAGCTAAGGTGCTATTCATACATTACCATTAGTAACCACTTCATTTTCTTTGAGAAACATGATTATTACTGCATCATGTCAAGTTCCAAAGCCCATATTCAATAATTTAGTTGAAGCTTAGTCTTTCAATAGCTTTGATTGAATTATTAAACAAGTATATTACAATAATGGTTGGATTAATTGCTTTGATAACTTTTGAATGGATTGATTGCAATGGCATTCACACACATACATACATACACACACACACACACATATATATATATATACATATATATATATATATATATATACATATATATATATATATATATGTGTGTGTGTGTGTGTGCACGCTTTTTTTGCGTTCTATTGTTAGAATGCTAAAGTAAAGCTTCACCTTACATAATTCTAAGTCTAATACATTCGACTATTACACATACACACTCGTATAAATTAGTTCTTTTTATTTCCCCTATCATTTCACGTCACATGGCTTGACTTTTCTTGCATTCCAGTCAATGTTTGAAAAAGTCTCTTGTATTAAGAAATTGTTGGTCAAGCTTCCTCCTCGTAAACAAACCAAAAATAATGACAAAAATTTTTAAAATTTGCAAGATTTTTGAACTACTTTCTCAAAAATCTCACCAGTTTTTTCTTCCATTTATCATGATTTGCAACTTACTAGTCTCGATTTTCAACCGGCACAAGACTCAACTAAGGTAATTCTTTCTCGAACACTGATACCAGTTAAACTCAACCTAATGATTTTATCACCATCTTATCGTTTTAGAAAGCCGTCGCGACCCTTTCACTTGTTTTCTTTGTAAAAGAGTGCTTTCAATTAAGGACCTCATATATTTATTTCATTACATAATTTTATCATTTTATATTCTTGTAGACCTACCTTTTCTTATGCACTCAATTAGATATTCTTTAATAGTTTTAGTTTATCAATGAGTCCTTTTATTTTGTTTTTTTTATTTTACAATGCTAATATACGTATAGATTAAGACATAACAAAAATGGCATGTGACCGTAAGCATTAATTGTAACATACTCTCCTTAAATCTCTTTCCCTCTTAACTTTAGCAACCTTTGTGACTAGTGAGTGCGTCACCTTGTTATTTCACCTTTCATTTCATAACTTAATATGACTTGAGACCTCTCTTACATTCTATTAATTTAGTATGCCAAAGTGAAGCTTCACCTCGTTTTTGGGTCTGTGGAGGAGGTTTGTCTCCGTGTTAAAAAAAAGTGTCTCCCTGAAATTGTGCCACTTAAACTTTCAATGATGCTAGATAGATGAAAAGGAAAAGGAATAATTCAACCTAAAATTTGATAAATAAAATGTAAAAACATGAAAATTAGCTCAAATTTCTAAAGAGTTTCTCTTACAAAAAGCATAAAAAGGAATTTTGTATGGTTAGAAAACTATTTTGCGCAAACATCACAACGTAGCAGTGTGTATAAATATGTGAAAAGAAATATTTCTATCTAAAGCCCTAGTGAGCAAGAATGAAAATTAGTTCAAATGTATAGAAAAAAAAAGCATAGAAAGGAACCTTGTATGCATAGAAACTTATTTCTCGCTAACACTAGAGTGTACAAGTGTGTAAGTGGACGTGTGAAGAAAAATTTTCAACTAAAAACTAATAAAGATGGTGTGAAAATATAAAAATTACCTCAAAAAATTGAAAGTGCCACTTTCGCAAAGCATAGAAAGGATTATTGTATTGTTAGGAAAAAAAATTTCACAAATGTCGGATTGTGGGAGTGTAGAAGCGTGTATGTGTGATACATATGTACACACACATGACACAACTAAGCATCTTTAAAGAAAAAAAAATGTTTCATGCAACATTAAATAACGAGGAAAGAGAGAACGATAAGAGCTATTAGGGTAAAGGGGCCAATAACGGACCAATGTCCAATACAAGGACAACATTGAATCAATGGCAAAAATAATCAAGATATATGAAAATTATGATGGGCTAGGCATATGGAGTGAGGAGAGTTTTCTATGGGCTATATTTTCACATCAAGTTCATTTAAAACTGTTAATCCTAGCATGAAGTCAGATCAGTCCAATTTGAATGTCCCTCTATTGGCTCCACTTCTTAATTGGCCTTATATTGGCCCCTTTACCCTAAAACTCGATGTAATCACACCTATAAATTTTGAAATTTTATGTATATATTGCGTATTTGAAGGTGAAAAAAACTACAAAACATAGACGTTTAATTTAGTGGAAAACTCTCAAATATAGGCAACATACCTGGAAGGCTGAAAACTTAAAGGGGGACTCTGGTTGGAAGATTCCATCTTGCAACCAACGATCCGGATTGTAAGCCAACGCATCTACACCCCATAGAAACTCCATTCGACCCGTCGAGTACGGGATGTAGGCGATTCGATCTTCTCGCTTCACACGAGTGCCGTCTGGAAGAACGTCATCACCCGCAACAAGCTTTGCATCCTGTGTTCCATCATGAGAGCCTAAAAGCCCTTACAAGACACACAAGAAGTTTTGGAGAAATTCTCACAATAATTCCCACATTGTGACTTACCTCGACATGATGAGCTTCTGTGAGGGAGGCACAGCATACCTAGCTAGGTACGATTGGGGGTAGGGCCGCGCCGGCCCGGTGGGGGGGGCCGGTGGTCCCCTGCCCCCAATCGTACCTAGCTAGGTATGCGGTGCCTCTCGAGCAGTAGCTCATGATGTTATTCATTGTATGAAAAACATTGGAAAAGACTCCGTTTTCCTACATGAGAAAATTTCCAAATCTTCTTGTGACAATGATGAATCCAAACAACAACATTACTTCACAGGATGAAGACTGAGGAAGTAATGTACTCTTGGAATTGCAGGGTAAAGTCGCAGCGTTTCCGTCAATGCAGCATGCAAATAGTGCATTTTGCCAAGTGTCTCGTATGATATTTTCTTCACAACCTCCTCAAAGCTGTAATTGTGAGTCCTTTCTTGCAAGCCTAAAACCTCCACCGTCTCTTCAAATACCCTGTCCGCAACATGTGGGTGGTTGCACACACAATAAATAACCAAGACAAAGTGATAGCTGACGTTTCTCGCCCTGCAACCACAAAATTTAAGACAGCATCCCGTAGTTGCTTATCACTGAATGCCCCAGGTTGCCCTTTGTTATACGCCATGAATCGTGACAAGAGGTCTGCTCTCTCCTGTGGCACAATCAGAGAATTAGACCTAATAACTTGGAAAGAGAGAAATAAAAACCAGACAATCAGAGATTTGGTAGCTTCCTTAACCATAGCTTCACCTCATCTTTTGCTTCCAACTCCGCTCTCCTCTTTCGAATGATGTTGATCATGAAGGAGTTTAAAACTTCCACTTCCTGCTTCAAGACTCTTTCATCACCAATTTTGAGAGCCTTTTTGAGTTCCCACAATGGATTGAAGAGACGATTAGTAGTAATTTCATTCACAATGTCAGAAGCTCTTCCAAAGGGTACATCTGGAAGAGCTGGGGAGAGGCTGCCAATTTGGACTCCAAACCCGGATCGAGTTCAATGTCATTCGCAAAAGGAGGTCCTGCAGGTATATATCAAACCAAACAATTCAGGCAATATCCCTAACTTATGTCTCTTCCTGCCTCTAATGAGTATGCTCAAGACATTTCTCGGACTTATTTCATTGGTCACATTCTTGGTTTGATGTGACCGTCTTTGCATACAACTCGTACGACCAATGTCCCTTCGTAGTTCAAACTTTGCATCCTTACAGCCTCACTATGTTGCAAGGATTTTTGATAGAAAAGTACCGCAACACACAGTGTAGACTTCTTACTAATATCTAAGACTCTGCACAAGATTCATTCTCTAGACTACAAATCTAGCATGTGTCGTGCAGATGCCCAATTGGTGATTTTTTGAGCAACCTGATCATAGCCAATGCCCACTACTATGCTTCTGTTGTGCATGTGTAAAGCGCTAGCAATGTCCTCTATTGAAGCATTTCATGTGTGCACACGTCTATGCGTGCGTGTGCGTGTGCGTGTGCGTGCAAATGCACATCTGCCCTCTTGAAGAAGCCCTTTATGGCTTGTGAAAACTGCAAATTTCAGTTTTCTGTGAATGGTGCAAACCACAAGCCTTGTCTATGTTCATGTGCGTGCGCACTCGTGTGTGTGTGTGTGTGTGTGTGTGTGTGTGTGTGAATCTACATGCTTGTGCTGTGAAGAATGAGGTACAAGACCGTTACTTGCAAATCAACAATTTCCTGTGAGGATGCTGCAGTGTTGAGAATCTGCATGAGGAGGAGCGCATCCTCTCTAAAGGCATTTGTGCTGAAATCCCGCAGCTGTCTGTTTGAAAACTCGAGACTGGCCACCTTACGATGCTTCTTCCATGTCTCTCCATCTGAGGTAAAGATGCCATCCCCAAGAAAATCATACATTGCACGGTGCGCGTGCTCTCCCTGCCATGATCACCAGCTTTCAACAACAAAGATAAATTTCGAGAGAGAAAAAGATGGAGACCTCCGGAACCACAGGATACCAAAAGAAAGATGCATGCAGAGGCGGAAAGGAGGAGAAAGAAGAAAGTAGGGGACTAGAGGCACAGAAAATGGAAGAGAAAGAAGAGAGGAGACAGGTGCACCTTGGGATAGTTGGTGAAGTTGCCCTTGAGGATGTGCTCCACATTGCGAGGATCCACAGTTCAAGAACATGGTGGTGGAGATAAGGGAGAGCTTGACGGTACGGTGGCGATCGCTGAAGAAGGAGAGAAGCCAGTCATGCAGACGATGGAAGTTGAGAAATGTTTCCAGTTGGGCGCCTACAAGAGGCCAGGTCTTGGGATCGGGGCTATGACACTGCCCAAATCTATGCAGGCCGACCCATATCACCACCAGGCTCGCTACCACAGCCGCTGCTACCACCCAAGTCATCCTCGCTCTTTGGAGGTAGAATCACAGACGTAGGTTGGCTGCGTCTCAGTGGGTAACTGTGGGTATTTACTCGTTCTAGCGGCAAGGACCGTGCCTCAAGCACCCCTCGCTTTACATGTGAGCTTCAAATACGAGTAACGATTACTAACGAAGGTCCTCCCAAGCCGGCCTCAGTAAAATGGGCCATTGATCCCTTCCCGCCCATGCCCATGTGAGAAGGCCAAGCCACCTATCAAGGGCCGATGCGAGAGCCTTCTAAGCGGACAAGAGCACGAATATTAGCCGTTGCGAATATTTACTTGGTGAGCCCAAGGTTCTTTTTGCAGTATCTGAACGCAGTAGCCACCACATGGTAGTAGATTAAGGTTTCTTAAAAGAAAACATCACTCTAATGAAAAGCTCTAAAAAAAACTCCACGCGAAAAGCTGCCAAGTGAATTAAATAAAAAACCGCTCTCCATTGCTCTCGTACAGATTCATTTCGCTCTTCTCCACAAGTAGTTCACAGGTTCACCAGAAGCAGCTCGGAGCTTCGAATCGGCCTTCTTTTGCAGTGAAGCCTACTTGCGCCTTCCCCACGTAGCGATCATAATAGCTTTGTGTACAACAAGACCCAGTGGCGAGTTAAACAGTATGTCCAGCTTCAACTACCTTACTCAGCTCTTTTCTGCAGGCGCAACTAGTTATGGACAGCATTATGCCGCTCCAACTATATAATCTCAGGCAGATTCGACAACCCTGTGCCCTCGGCCATCCTTCAATGTGCATGGAAATGATATGCAGCAGGTCCCATGCCTAATTCTCAAGATTCACACCAATTCTTTTCCGCACAGTTTGCATGTGTAGCAATAAGCCGAGCAGAAACGGAAAGGAGTACCAAATACCTTTCAAACCCTGGTTATATTTCGTAGATCATCATGCTGGAGGGTACTTCGGGTGCTTGCTGACGTGATGAGCATTCTCAAAGATCAGATATTTCATGCGATCAACCAATGGCAGAGGTCTATTCTAGTGCTATTGAAATAGAAGATAATCAGATTTCAATTGATGATTAGTTGGCCGAATCTGGAGTTGAACCATCGAAACTCATTGCCTTCACACGCCCGTTCAACACATTTTTCTGTTGATGCTATCACGGTGTTGGCGATGCAGCTGGAAGAGACCAAAGAAGTGGAAAGAATAAACGTCGAACTGGACATGAGGGCAAAAAAGCTTAGCAGGATCGATCACACGGAAGCTTACGATGGTTATCATCAAGTAATTAAGCTAGTGGCTTCAGTGCGAGCTGCTTGCGTTTTTAGTAGAGAGTGTGAGGGGATTAGTGGCAGACAGCTCAATGTCGAGGGAAAGGCATTGGGGAATATTGTCACTGTTGCAAGTCATGGTCTCATGATGAGTTGTTGACTTCAGTCGCACTCCTCGTCCAACTCTGTTGATAGCCTATCTGAAAATTTGATGAGGAAAGCATTTCAGAATGATCTGCAGACAAACGAAAACATCTCTCATGCCCAATTCAACGCAGAATATGGTGTCCGTGGGAGTTGGTTAATGTGTAGCTCCAAGGAGATGCAGCAGCATTACAGTGGAAGTCACTCAAGTAGTCAATCATGCAGGTGCCTACGCTGTAGACTAGGACCAAAAGAATAGTAAAAGATCAGAGGTGGAAGCTAATTCTTTTTTCCACACAAAGAGCTTTGATGCTGGAGAAGCAAAAGAACAAGGAATGTAGAGGAGTAATGGCATTTCTGGAGACAGGCATACCAATATGTCAACACCTATTAGCCTCCAACAATAGTTCACTGTTGGCCATTCAACATCTGGGTGGGATAGTAGAAATTTTACAAACAATATGGTCAATATTGCGGCCTGTAAAGAGATTCTCTTTCTAAACCGCGTGCAAGCAGCAGTCAATGTGGCCGCAATCGAGATTAGCAACAATAGTATAATGCAGCGTTGCTATTCAACAGATGCATACGAAGCAGGGAATACTCGTGGTGTGGATTTGAACGCATAGCAGTTACTGTTTCAAAGCTCCCTTCTTTCCAATAATGATGATTTGGTGGCAGATCCTATGAGCAAAGGTCCATGGCACCTCTGTATGACGTGCACAACATACTTTGCACTTTTAGTGTGACGTTTCATTGCAAGACGATATGTTTAACTATTCACATTGCTTTTTTTGTAGCTTGACTCACTTATCGGCCTGTAGATTGGACAATCAAAAAGGACTACAAGATTGCAAGTCAAAAAAGCAACTCATTTATTGTTGAAATTCATTCATGCTTTATCTATTTGCTTGCTTTAGAATTTTCTGCATTACTTCCTTTGCTTTGGTTTATTTGGATCTCGTTTTCAGAACTATACGCTCAATGTCGATCAACATATGCACATGAGTTACACATGCAATTTTTTGCATATGGTTGCTTGCTAAATGTATGTGATGTATTATAGTAGTGAATACACAAGTAGTAAATGCATGTGGTGTATCACAGTAGTGAATCCACCTTGTGCATCTTTACTTTAGCTCTAAATAATTTACATCATACTAGGTGTCTAAGTAATTGATGCCATACGTCTATATATGTCCTCGTTTCTCCCGTACTAGGTGTCGGTATGAAGTTCTCAAGACCTAGAAGATTACACTCCAAGCATCAATAAGCTAAAGAGTAAATTGCAGCCAACTTGAAACTAGCTTACCGTCCATATGCTAGGTCGTGGTTTGAAACCAGTGCATTGTATAAAGATTGGATCATGCAATGTGACATCTTCGCATAATCTAGAAATATGTCTCTGCTGCGTGATGACATACCTCACATATATACGATAAACAAGGTCGACATATAAAGGAAATAGACACTCTTGTTGCCCTCACTTTTGTATTGTTGTTGGCCACTTTGTCATCCGAGCGGCATCAACAAGGCTTAGCAGCATTCGATTTATACTCCATATCAGTTCAAGATACCAACCACGAATCAACAGTATACTCTCTCTATTCATGAGACCGATGAGTGATATTTGGACATAAAAGAGGCACAGACGAGCTATCCATGTTAACCCAAACGACTTTTGACCTTATAGCAAGACATAATGTTAATGTAACAAGCAGTAAATTGGCAGAGCTATTCAACAACAAATGTGTTCTCTTGCTCAGTGATCTTGCCCAACTACCCCCAGTTTGTAGTCAGGCACAGGAGCTTTCTAACACATGCCATATCACAAGCTCCGTCCACTGGCTACAAGCAACTTTGTACGAGATGTCATGCTCTATAGGACATGCAACGGACACTAAATTGCTTCAGTTCTTCACCATTTTTCGTGAAAGAAAACCATTCGTAGATAAAATCAATTGTACCCTGGCTGCATGTATTATAGATGAAGCGCATGTGCATGACTACATCAATAACTCTACTTACAAAAAGGCGCCCTCTACAAACAATCACAGACGTAGGTTGGCTGCGTCTCAGTGGGTAACTGTGGGTATTTACTCGTTCTAGCGGCAACGACCGTGCATCAAGGACCCCTCGCTTTTCATGTGAGCTTCAAATACGAGTAACGATTACTAACGAAGGTCCTCCCAAGCCGGCCTCAGTAAAATGGGCCATTGATCCTTTCCCCACCCATGCCCATGTGAGAAGGCCAAGCCACCTATCGAGGGACGATGGGAGAGCCTTCTAAGCGGACAAGAGCACGAATATTAGCCGTTGCGAATATTTACTTGGTGAGACCAAGGTTCTTTTTGCAGTATCTGAACGCAGTAGCCACCACGTGGTAGTAGATTTAGGTTTCTTAAAAAAAAACATCACTCTAATGAAAAGCTCTAAAAAAAACTCCACGCGAAAAGCTGCCAAGTGAATTAAATAAAAAACCGCTCTCCATTGCTCTGGTACAGAAGCATTTTGCTCTTCTCCACAAGTAGTTCACAGGTTCACCAGAAGCAGCTCGGAGCTTCGAATCGGCCTTCTTTTGCAGTGAAGCCTACTTGCCCCTTCCCCAAGTAGCGATCATCTTAGCTTTGTGTGCAACCAGACCCAGTGGCAAGTTGAACAGTATGTCCAGCTTCAACTACCTTACTCAGCTCTTTTCTGCAGGCGCAACTAGTTATGGACAGCATTATGCAGCTCCAACTATATAATCTCAGGCAGATTCGACAACCCTGTGCCCTCGGCCATCCTTCAATGTGCATGGAAATGATATGCAGCAGGTCCCATGCCTAATTCTCAAGATTCACACCAATTCTTTTCCGCAATGTTTGCCTGTGTAGCAATAAGCCGAGCAGAAACGGAAAGGAGTACCAAATACCTTTCAAACCCTGGTTATATTTCGTAGATCATCAAGCTGGAGGGTACTTCGGATGCTTGCTGACGTGATGAGCATTCTCAAAGATCAGATATTTCATGCGATCAACCAATGGCAGAGGTCTATTCTAGTGCTATTGAAACAGAAGATAATCATATTTCAATTGATGATTAGTTGGCCGAATCTGGAGTTGAACCATCGAAACTCATTGCCTTCACACGCCCGTTCAACACATTTTTCTGTTGATGCTATCAGGGTGTTGGCGATGCAGCTGGAAGAGACCAAAGAAGTTGAAAGAATAAACGTCGAAGCGGACATGAGGGCAGAAAAGCTTAGCAGGATCGATCACACGGAAGCTTACGATGGTTATCATCAAGTAATTAAGCTAGTGGCTTCAGTGCTAGCTGCTTGCGTTTTTAGTAGAGAGTGTGAGGGGATTAGTGGCAGACAGCTCAATGTCGAGGGAAAGGCATTGAGGAATATTGTCACTGTTGCAAGTCATGTTGTGATGAGTTGTTGACTTCAGTCGCACTCCTCGTCCAACTCTGTTGATAGCCTATCTGAAAATTTGATGAGGAAAGCATTTCAGAATGATCTGCAGACAAACGAAAACATCTCTCATGCCCAATTCAACGCAGAATATGGTGTCCGTGGGAGTTGGTTAATGTGTAGCTCCAAGGAGATGCAGCACCATTACAGTGGAATTCACTCAAGTAGTCAATCATGCAGGTGCCTACGCTGTAGACTAGGACCAAAAGAATAGTCAAAGAGCAGAGACGGAAGCTAATTCTTTTTTCTACACAAAGAGCTTTGATGCTGGAGAAGCAAAAGAACAAGGAATGTAGAGGAGTAATGGCATTTCTGGAGACAGGCATACCAATATGTCAACACCTATTAGCCTCCAACAATAGTTCACTATTGGCCATTCAACATCTGGGTGGGATAGTAGAAATTTTACAAACAATATGGTCAATATTGCGGCCTGTAAAGAGATTCTCTTTCTAAACTGCGTGCAGGCAGCAGTCAATGTGGCCGCAATCGAGATTAGCAGCAATAGTATAATGCAGCATTGCTATTCAACAAATGCATACGAAGCAGGGAATGCTCGTGGTGTGGATTGGAACGCATAGCAGTTACTGCTTCAAAGCTCCCTTCTTGCCAATAATGATGATTTGGTGGCAGATTCTATGAGCAAAGGTCAGTGTACACAGCAACTATCGGATCAAGTTCGGATGGTTGCAAATGTAGACATCAATTTGGTATCGATACATAGCACAAGTTAGCCAGCAAGGAAGCAAGAAGACATAATTGATGATCAAAGCAGCTTACAACTCAGAGAGAGAGAGAGAGAGGGAGAGAGAGAAAAAGAGAGAGAGAGAGAGAGAGAGAGAGAGAGAGAGAGAGAGAGAGAGAGAGAGAAGCTAATATTGATTATAGGATATAGAGTATAAAGTTACATCTGCATGTTTTGTGTATGGCAGGGAGGACATATAGTCACAACACTGCATGTTCCAATTGCACAAGCACGACTCCAGCTCAACAACATTGCAAGGTTCGTTATCTGCATCCAATTTTTCATGCGCCTGCGTTTGCTTGGCGCAACACATAAACGCTATGGGGCACGGCACGGCTTTTGTTTCTTATAATTTTTTGGAGAGACCACAGTGCCAGCTCTCCATTATACTTTTGTATGGCACCTCTGTATGACGTGCACAACATACTTTGCACTTTTAGTGTGACGTTTCATTGCAAGACGATATGTTTAACTATTCACATTGCTTTTTTTGTAGCTTGACTCACTTATCGGCCTGTAGATTGGACAATCAAAAAGGAGTACAAGATTGCAAGTCAATAAAGCACCTCATTTATTGTTGCAATTCATTCATGCTTTATCTATTTGCTTGCTTTAGAATTTTCCGCATTACTTCCTTTGCTTTGGTTTATTTGGATCTCATTTTCAGAACTATACAATCAATGGCGATCAACATATGCACATAAGTTACACATGCAACTTTTTGCATATGGTTGCTTGCTAAATGTATGTGATGTATTATAGTAGTGAATACACAAGTAGTAAATGCATGTGGTGTATCACAGTAGTGAATCCACCTTGTGCATCTTTACTTTAGCTCTAAATAATTTACATCGTACTAGGTGTCTAAGTAATTGATGCCATACGTCTATATATGTCCTCGTTTCTCCCATACTAGGTGTCAGTATGAAGTTCTCAAGACCTAGAAGATTACACTCCAAGCATCAATAAGCTAAAGATTAATCTGCAGCCAACTTGAAACTAGCTTACCGTCCATATGCTAGGTCGTGGTTTGAAACCAGTGCATTGTATAAAGATTGGATCATGCAATGTGACATCTTCGCATAATCTAGAAATATGTCTCTGCTGCGTGATGACATACCTCACATATATACGGTAAACAAGGTCGACATATAAAGGAAATAGACACTCTTGTTGCCCTCACTTTTGTATTATTGTTGGCCACTTTGTCATCCGAGCGGCATCAACAAGGCTTAGCAGCATTCGATTTATACTCCATATAAGTTCAAGATACCAACCACGAATCAACAATATACTCTCTCTATTCATGAGACCGATGAGTGATATTTCTACATAAAAGAGGCACAGACGAGCTATCCATGTTAACCCAAACGACTTTTGACCTTATAGCAAGACATAATGTTAATGTAACAAGCAGTAAATTGGCAGATCTATTCAACAACAAATGTGTTCTCTTGCTCAGTGATCTTGCCCAACTACCCCCAGTTTGTAGTCAGGCACAGGAGCTTTCTAACACATGCCATATCACAAGCTCCGTCCACTGGCTACAAGCAACTTTGTACGAGATGTCATGCTCTATAGGACATGCAACGGACACTAAATTGCTTCAGTTCTTCACCATTTTTCGTGAAAGAAAACCATTCGTAGATAAAATCAATTGTACCCTGGCTGCATGTATTATAGATGAAGCGCATGTGCATGACTACATCAATAACTCTACTTACAAAAAGGCGCCCTCTACAAACAATCACAGACGTAGGTTGGCTGCGTCTCAGTGGGTAACTGTGGGTATTTACTCGTTCTAGCGGCAACGACCGTGCATCAAGGACCCCTCGCTTTTCATGTGAGCTTCAAATACGAGTAACGATTACTAACGAAGGTCCTCCCAAGCCGGCCTCAGTAAAATGGGCCATTGATCCTTTCCCCACCCATGCCCATGTGAGAAGGCCAAGCCACCTATCGAGGGACGATGGGAGAGCCTTCTAAGCGGACAAGAGCACGAATATTAGCCGTTGCGAATATTTACTTGGTGAGACCAAGGTTCTTTTTGCAGTATCTGAACGCAGTAGCCACCACGTGGTAGTAGATTTAGGTTTCTTAAAAAAAAACATCACTCTAATGAAAAGCTCTAAAAAAAACTCCACGCGAAAAGCTGCCAAGTGAATTAAATAAAAAACCGCTCTCCATTGCTCTGGTACAGAAGCATTTTGCTCTTCTCCACAAGTAGTTCACAGGTTCACCAGAAGCAGCTCGGAGCTTCGAATCGGCCTTCTTTTGCAGTGAAGCCTACTTGCCCCTTCCCCAAGTAGCGATCATCTTAGCTTTGTGTGCAACCAGACCCAGTGGCAAGTTGAACAGTATGTCCAGCTTCAACTACCTTACTCAGCTCTTTTCTGCAGGCGCAACTAGTTATGGACAGCATTATGCAGCTCCAACTATATAATCTCAGGCAGATTCGACAACCCTGTGCCCTCGGCCATCCTTCAATGTGCATGGAAATGATATGCAGCAGGTCCCATGCCTAATTCTCAAGATTCACACCAATTCTTTTCCGCAATGTTTGCCTGTGTAGCAATAAGCCGAGCAGAAACGGAAAGGAGTACCAAATACCTTTCAAACCCTGGTTATATTTCGTAGATCATCAAGCTGGAGGGTACTTCGGATGCTTGCTGACGTGATGAGCATTCTCAAAGATCAGATATTTCATGCGATCAACCAATGGCAGAGGTCTATTCTAGTGCTATTGAAACAGAAGATAATCATATTTCAATTGATGATTAGTTGGCCGAATCTGGAGTTGAACCATCGAAACTCATTGCCTTCACACGCCCGTTCAACACATTTTTCTGTTGATGCTATCAGGGTGTTGGCGATGCAGCTGGAAGAGACCAAAGAAGTTGAAAGAATAAACGTCGAAGCGGACATGAGGGCAGAAAAGCTTAGCAGGATCGATCACACGGAAGCTTACGATGGTTATCATCAAGTAATTAAGCTAGTGGCTTCAGTGCTAGCTGCTTGCGTTTTTAGTAGAGAGTGTGAGGGGATTAGTGGCAGACAGCTCAATGTCGAGGGAAAGGCATTGAGGAATATTGTCACTGTTGCAAGTCATGTTGTGATGAGTTGTTGACTTCAGTCGCACTCCTCGTCCAACTCTGTTGATAGCCTATCTGAAAATTTGATGAGGAAAGCATTTCAGAATGATCTGCAGACAAACGAAAACATCTCTCATGCCCAATTCAACGCAGAATATGGTGTCCGTGGGAGTTGGTTAATGTGTAGCTCCAAGGAGATGCAGCACCATTACAGTGGAATTCACTCAAGTAGTCAATCATGCAGGTGCCTACGCTGTAGACTAGGACCAAAAGAATAGTCAAAGAGCAGAGACGGAAGCTAATTCTTTTTTCTACACAAAGAGCTTTGATGCTGGAGAAGCAAAAGAACAAGGAATGTAGAGGAGTAATGGCATTTCTGGAGACAGGCATACCAATATGTCAACACCTATTAGCCTCCAACAATAGTTCACTATTGGCCATTCAACATCTGGGTGGGATAGTAGAAATTTTACAAACAATATGGTCAATATTGCGGCCTGTAAAGAGATTCTCTTTCTAAACTGCGTGCAGGCAGCAGTCAATGTGGCCGCAATCGAGATTAGCAGCAATAGTATAATGCAGCATTGCTATTCAACAAATGCATACGAAGCAGGGAATGCTCGTGGTGTGGATTGGAACGCATAGCAGTTACTGCTTCAAAGCTCCCTTCTTGCCAATAATGATGATTTGGTGGCAGATTCTATGAGCAAAGGTCAGTGTACACAGCAACTATCGGATCAAGTTCGGATGGTTGCAAATGTAGACATCAATTTGGTATCGATACATAGCACAAGTTAGCCAGCAAGGAAGCAAGAAGACATAATTGATGATCAAAGCAGCTTACAACTCAGAGAGAGAGAGAGAGAGGGAGAGAGAGAAAAAGAGAGAGAGAGAGAGAGAGAGAGAGAGAGAGAGAGAGAGAGAGAGAGAGAGAGAGAGCTAATATTGATTATAGGATATAGAGTATAAAGTTACATCTGCATGTTTTGTGTATGGCAGGGAGGACATATAGTCACAACACTGCATGTTCCAATTGCACAAGCACGACTCCAGCTCAACAACATTGCAAGGTTCGTTATCTGCATCCAATTTTTCATGCGCCTGCGTTTGCTTGGCGCAACACATAAACGCTATGGGGCACGGCACGGCTTTTGTTTCTTATAATTTTTTGGAGAGACCACAGTGCCAGCTCTCCATTATACTTTTGTATGGCACCTCTGTATGACGTGCACAACATACTTTGCACTTTTAGTGTGACGTTTCATTGCAAGACGATATGTTTAACTATTCACATTGCTTTTTTTGTAGCTTGACTCACTTATCGGCCTGTAGATTGGACAATCAAAAAGGAGTACAAGATTGCAAGTCAATAAAGCACCTCATTTATTGTTGCAATTCATTCATGCTTTATCTATTTGCTTGCTTTAGAATTTTCCGCATTACTTCCTTTGCTTTGGTTTATTTGGATCTCATTTTCAGAACTATACAATCAATGGCGATCAACATATGCACATAAGTTACACATGCAACTTTTTGCATATGGTTGCTTGCTAAATGTATGTGATGTATTATAGTAGTGAATACACAAGTAGTAAATGCATGTGGTGTATCACAGTAGTGAATCCACCTTGTGCATCTTTACTTTAGCTCTAAATAATTTACATCGTACTAGGTGTCTAAGTAATTGATGCCATACGTCTATATATGTCCTCGTTTCTCCCATACTAGGTGTCAGTATGAAGTTCTCAAGACCTAGAAGATTACACTCCAAGCATCAATAAGCTAAAGATTAATCTGCAGCCAACTTGAAACTAGCTTACCGTCCATATGCTAGGTCGTGGTTTGAAACCAGTGCATTGTATAAAGATTGGATCATGCAATGTGACATCTTCGCATAATCTAGAAATATGTCTCTGCTGCGTGATGACATACCTCACATATATACGGTAAACAAGGTCGACATATAAAGGAAATAGACACTCTTGTTGCCCTCACTTTTGTATTATTGTTGGCCACTTTGTCATCCGAGCGGCATCAACAAGGCTTAGCAGCATTCGATTTATACTCCATATAAGTTCAAGATACCAACCACGAATCAACAATATACTCTCTCTATTCATGAGACCGATGAGTGATATTTCTACATAAAAGAGGCACAGACGAGCTATCCATGTTAACCCAAACGACTTTTGACCTTATAGCAAGACATAATGTTAATGTAACAAGCAGTAAATTGGCAGATCTATTCAACAACAAATGTGTTCTCTTGCTCAGTGATCTTGCCCAACTACCCCCAGTTTGTAGTCAGGCACAGGAGCTTTCTAACACATGCCATATCACAAGCTCCGTCCACTGGCTACAAGCAACTTTGTACGAGATGTCATGCTCTATAGGACATGCAACGGACACTAAATTGCTTCAGTTCTTCACCATTTTTCGTGAAAGAAAACCATTCGTAGATAAAATCAATTGTACCCTGGCTGCATGTATTATAGATGAAGCGCATGTGCATGACTACATCAATAACTCTACTTACAAAAAGGCGCCCTCTACAAACAATCACAGACGTAGGTTGGCTGCGTCTCAGTGGGTAACTGTGGGTATTTACTCGTTCTAGCGGCAACGACCGTGCATCAAGGACCCCTCGCTTTTCATGTGAGCTTCAAATACGAGTAACGATTACTAACGAAGGTCCTCCCAAGCCGGCCTCAGTAAAATGGGCCATTGATCCTTTCCCCACCCATGCCCATGTGAGAAGGCCAAGCCACCTATCGAGGGACGATGGGAGAGCCTTCTAAGCGGACAAGAGCACGAATATTAGCCGTTGCGAATATTTACTTGGTGAGACCAAGGTTCTTTTTGCAGTATCTGAACGCAGTAGCCACCACGTGGTAGTAGATTTAGGTTTCTTAAAAAAAAACATCACTCTAATGAAAAGCTCTAAAAAAAACTCCACGCGAAAAGCTGCCAAGTGAATTAAATAAAAAACCGCTCTCCATTGCTCTGGTACAGAAGCATTTTGCTCTTCTCCACAAGTAGTTCACAGGTTCACCAGAAGCAGCTCGGAGCTTCGAATCGGCCTTCTTTTGCAGTGAAGCCTACTTGCCCCTTCCCCAAGTAGCGATCATCTTAGCTTTGTGTGCAACCAGACCCAGTGGCAAGTTGAACAGTATGTCCAGCTTCAACTACCTTACTCAGCTCTTTTCTGCAGGCGCAACTAGTTATGGACAGCATTATGCAGCTCCAACTATATAATCTCAGGCAGATTCGACAACCCTGTGCCCTCGGCCATCCTTCAATGTGCATGGAAATGATATGCAGCAGGTCCCATGCCTAATTCTCAAGATTCACACCAATTCTTTTCCGCAATGTTTGCCTGTGTAGCAATAAGCCGAGCAGAAACGGAAAGGAGTACCAAATACCTTTCAAACCCTGGTTATATTTCGTAGATCATCAAGCTGGAGGGTACTTCGGATGCTTGCTGACGTGATGAGCATTCTCAAAGATCAGATATTTCATGCGATCAACCAATGGCAGAGGTCTATTCTAGTGCTATTGAAACATAAGATAATCATATTTCAATTGATGATTAGTTGGCCGAATCTGGAGTTGAACCATCGAAACTCATTGCCTTCACACGCCCGTTCAACACATTTTTCTGTTGATGCTATCAGGGTGTTGGGGATGCAGCTGGAAGAGACCAAAGAAGTGGAAAGAATAAACGTCGAAGTGGACATGAGGGCAGAAAAGCTTAGCAGGATCGATCACACGGAAGCTTACGATGGTTATCATCAAGTAATTAAGCTAGTGGCTTCAGTGCTAGCTGCTTGCGTTTTTAGTAGAGAGTGTGAGGGGATTAGTGGCAGACAGCTCAATGTCGAGGGAAAGGCATTGAGGAATATTGTCACTGTTGCAAGTCATGTTGTGATGAGTTGTTGACTTCAGTCGCACTCCTCGTCCAACTCTGTTGATAGCCTATCTGAAAATTTGATGAGGAAAGCATTTCAGAATGATCTGCAGACAAACGAAAACATCTCTCATGCCCAATTCAACGCAGAATATGGTGTCCGTGGGAGTTGGTTAATGTGTAGCTCCAAGGAGATGCAGCACCATTACAGTGGAAGTCACTCAAGAAGCTAATTCTTTTTTCCACACAAAGAGCTTTGATGCTGGAGAAGCAAAAGAACAAGGAATGTAGAGGAGTAATGGCATTTCTGGAGACAGGCATACCAATATGTCAACACCTATTAGCCTCCAACAATAGTTCACTGTTGGCCATTCAACATCTGGGTGGGATAGTAGAAATTTTACAAACAATATGGTCAATATTGCGGCCTGTAAAGAGATTCTCTTTCTAAACCGCGTGCAGGCAGCAGTCAATGTGGCTGCAATCAAGATTAGCAACAATAGTATAATGCAGCGTTGCTATTCAAAAGATGCATACGAAGCAGGGAATGCTCGTGGTGTGGATTTGAACACATAGCAGTTACTGCTTCAAAGCTCCCTTCTTGCCAATAATGATGATTTGGTGGCAGATCCTATGAGCAAAGGTCCGTGTACACAGCAACTATCGGATCAAGTTCGGATGGTTGCAATTGTAGACATCAATTTGGTATGGATACATAGCACAAGTTAGCCAGCAAGGAAGCAAGAAGACATAATTGATGATCAAAGCAGCTTACAACTCAGAGAGAGAGAGAGAGAGAGAGAGAGAGAGAGAGAGAGAGAGAAGCTAATATTGATTATAGGATATAGAGTATAAAGTTACATCTGCATGTTTTGTGTATGGCAGGGAGGACATATAGTCACAACACTGCATGTTCCAATTGCACAAGCACGACTCCAGCTCAACAACATTGCAAGGTTCGTTATCTGCATCCAATTTTTCATGCGCATGCGTTTGCTTGGCGCAACGCATAAACGCTATGGGGCAGGGCACGGCTTTTGTTTCTTATAATTTTTTGGAGAGACCACAGTGCCAGCTCTCCATTATACTTTTGTATGGCACCTCTGTATGACGTGCACAACATACTTTGCACTTTTAGTGTGACGTTTCATTGCAAGACGATATGTTTAACTATTCACATTGCTTTTTTTGTAGCTTGACTCACTTATCGGCCTCTAGATTGGACAATCAAAAAGGAGTCCAAGATTGCAAGTCAATAAAGCACCTCATTTATTGTTGCAATTCATTCATGCTTTATCTATTTGCTTGCTTTAGAATTTTCCGCATTACTTCCTTTGCTTTGGTTTATTTGGATCTCATTTTCAGAACTATACAATCAATGTCGATCAACATATGCACATAAGTTACACATGCAACTTTTTGCATATGGTTGCTTGCTAAATGTATGTGATGTATTATAGTAGTGAATACACAAGTAGTAAATGCATGTGGTGTATCACAGTAGTGAATCCACCTTGTGCATCTTTACTTTAGCTCTAAATAATTTACAGCATACTAGGTGTCTAAGTAATTGATGCCATACGTCTATATATGTCCTCGTTTCTCCCATACTAGGTGTCCGTATGAAGTTCTCAAGACCTAGAAGATTACACTCCAAGCATCAATAAGCTAAAGAGTAATCTGCAGCCAACTTGAAACTAGCTTACCGTCCATATGCTAGGTCGTGGTTTGAAACCAGTGCATTGTATAAAGATTGGATCATGCAATGTGACATCTTCGCGTAATCTAGAAATATGTCTCTGCTGCGTGATGACATACCTCACATATATACGATAAACAAGGTCGAGATATAAAGGAAATAGACACTCTTGTTGCCCTCACTTTTGTATTATTGTTGGCCACTTTGTCATCCGAGCGGCATCAACAAGGCTTAGCAGCATTCGATTTATACTCCATATAAGTTCAAGATACCAACCACGAATCAACAATATACTCTCTCTATTCATGAGACCGATGAGTGATATTTCTACATAAAAGAGGCACAGACGAGCTATCCATGTTAACCCAAACGACTTTTGACCTTATAGCAAGACATAATGTTAATGTAACAAGCAGTAAATTGGCAGATCTATTCAACAACAAATGTGTTCTCTTGCTCAGTGATCTTGCCCAACTACCCCCAGTTTGTAGTCAGGCACAGGAGCTTTCTAACACATGCCATATCACAAGCTCCGTCCATTGGCTACATGCAACTTTGTACGAGATGTCATGCTCTATAGGACATGCAACGAACACTAAATTGCTTCAGTTCTTCACCATTTTTCGTGAAAGAAAACCAGTCGTAGATAAAATCAATTGTACCCCGGGTGCATGTATTATAGATGAAGCGCATGTGCATGACTACATCAATAACTCTACTTACAAAAAGCCACCCTCTACAAACAATCACAGACGTAGGTTGGCTGCATCTTAGTGGGTAATTGTGGGTATTTACTCGTTCTAGCGGCAACGACCGTGCCTCAAGGACCCCTCGCTTTTCATGTGAGCTTCAAATACGAGTAATGATTACTAACGAAGGTCCTCCCAAGCCGGCCTCAGTAAAATGGGCCATTGATCCCTTCCCGCCCATGCCCATGTGAGAAGGCCAAGCCACCTATCGAGGGACGATGGGAGAGCCTTCTAAGGGGACAAGAGCATGAATATTAGCCGTTGCGAATATTTACTTGGTGAGACCAAGGTTCTTTTTGCAGTATTTGAACGCAGTACCCACCACGTGGTAGTAGATTTAGGTTTCTTAAAAAAAAACATCACTCAAATGAAAAGTTCAAAAAAAAACTCCACGCAAAAAGCTGCCAAGTGAATTAAATAATAAACCACTCTCCATTGCTCTCGTACAGAAGCATTTCGCTCTTCTCCACAAGTAGTTCACAGGTTCACCAGAAGCAGCTCGGAGCTTCGAATCGGCCTTCTTTTGCAGTGAAGCTTACTTGCGCCTTCCCCAAGTAGCGATCATCTTAGCTTTGTGTGCAACAAGACCCAATGGCAAGTTGAACAGTATGTCCAGATTCAATTACCTTACTCAGCTCTTTTCTGCAGGCGCAACTAGTTATGGACAGCATTATGCCGCTCCAACTATATAATCTCAGGCAGATTCGACAACCCTGTGCCCTCGGCCATCCTTCAATGTGCATGGAAATGATATGCAGCAGGTCCCATGCCTAATTCTCAAGATTCACACCAATTCTTTTCCGCAATGTTTGCCTGTGTAGCAATAAGCCGAGCAAAAACGGAAAGGAGTACCAAATACCTTTCAAACCCTGGTTATATTTCGTAGATCATCAAGCTGGAGGGTATTTCGGATGCTTGCTGACGTGATGAGTATTCTCAAAGATCAGATATTTCATGCGATCAACCAATGGCAGAGGTCTATTCTAGTGCTATTGAAACAGAAGATAATCATATTTCAATTGATGATTAGTTGGCCAAATCTGGAGTTGAACCATCGAAACTCATTGCCTTCACGCCCGTTCAACACATTTTTCTGTTGATTCTATCAGGGTGTTGGCGATGCAGCTGGAAGAGACCAAAGAAGTGGAAAGAATAAACGTCGAAGTGGACATGAGGGCAGAAAAGCTTAGCAGGATCGATCACACGGAAGCTTACGATGGTTATCATCAAGTAATTAAGCTAGTGGCTTCAGTGCGAGCTGCTTGCGTTTTTAGTAGAGAGTGTGAGGGGATTAGTGGCAGACAGCTCAATGTCGAGGGAAAGGCATTGGGGAATATTGTCACTGTTGCAAGTCATGGTCTCATGATGAGTTGTTGACTTCAGTCGCACTCCTCGTCCAACTCTGTTGATAGCCTATCTGAAAATTTGATGAGGAAAGCATTTCAGAATGATCTGCAGACAAACGAAAACATCTCTCATGCCCAATTCAACGCAGAATATGGTGTCCGTGGGAGTTGGTTAATGTGTAACTCCAAGGAGATGCAGCACCATTACAATGGAAGTCACTCAAGTAGTCAATCATGCAGGTGCCTACGCTGTAGACTAGGACCAAAAGAATAGTCAAAGAGGAGAGACGGAAGCTAATTCTTTTTTCCACACAAAGAGCTTTGATGCTGGAGAAGCAAAAGAACAAGGAATGTAGAGGAGTAATGGCATTTCTGGAGACAGGCATACCAATATGTCAACACCTATTAGCCTCCAACAATAGTTCACTGTTGGCCATTCAACATCTGGGTGGGATAGTAGAAATTTTACAAACAATATGGTCAATATTGCGGCCTGTAAAGAGATTCTCTTTCTAAACCGCGTGCAGGCAGCAGTCAATGTGGCTGCAATCAAGATTAGCAACAATAGTATAATGCAGCGTTGCTATTCAAAAGATGCATACGAAGCAGGGAATGCTCGTGGTGTGGATTTGAACACATAGCAGTTACTGCTTGAAAGCTCCCTTCTTGCCAATAATGATGATTTGGTGGCAGATCCTATGAGCAAAGGTCCGTGTACACAGCAACTATCGGATCAAGTTCGGATGGTTGCAATTGTAGACATCAATTTGGTATCGATACATAGCACAAGTTAGCCAGCAAGGAAGCAAGAAGACATAATTGATGATCAAAGCAGCTTACAACTCAGAGAGAGAGAGAGAGAGAGAAGCTAATATTGATTATAGGATATAGAGTATAAAGTTACATCTGCATGTTTTGTGTATGGCAGGGAGGACATATAGTCACAACACTGCATGTTCCAATTGCACAAGCACGACTCCAGCTCAACAACATTGCAAGGTTCGTTATCTGCATCCAATTTTTCATGCGCATGCGTTTGCTTGGCGCAACGCATAAACGCTATGGGGCAGGGCACGGCTTTTGTTTCTTATAATTTTTTGGAGAGACCACAGTGCCAGCTCTCCATTATACTTTTGTATGGCACCTCTGTATGACGTGCACAACATACTTTGCACTTTTAGTGTGACGTTTCATTGCAAGACGATATGTTTAACTATTCACATTGCTTTTTTTGTAGCTTGACTCACTTATCGGCCTCTAGATTGGACAATCAAAAAGGAGTACAAGATTGCAAGTCAATAAAGCACCTCATTTATTGTTGCAATTCATTCATGCTTTATCTATTTGCTTGCTTTAGAATTTTCCGCATTACTTCCTTTGCTTTGGTTTATTTGGATCTCGTTTTCAGAACTATACACTCAATGTCGATCCACATATGCACATAAGTTACACATGCAATTTTTTGCATATGGTTGCTTGCTAAATGTATGTGATGTTTATAGTAGTGAATACACAAGTAGTAAATGCATGTGGTGTATCACAGTAGTGAATCCACCTTGTGCATCTTTACTTTAGCTCTAAATAATTTGTATCATACTAGGTGTCTAAGTAATTGATGCCATACGTCTATATATGTCCTCGTTTCTCCCGTACTAGGTGTCAGTATGAAGTTCTCAAGACCTAGAAGATTACACTCCAAGCATCAATAAGCTAAAGAGTAAATTGCAGCCAACTTGAAACTAGCTTACCGTCCATATGCTAGGTCATGGTTTGAAACCACTGCATTGTATAAAGATTGGAGCATGCAATGTGACATCTTCCCATAATCTAGAAATATGTCTCTGCTACGTGACGACATACCTCACATATATACGATAAACAAGGTCGACATATAAAGGAAATAGAAACTCTTGTTGCCCTCACTTTTGTATTATTGTTAGCCACTTTGTCATCCGAGCGGCATCAACAAGGCTTAGCAGCATTCGATTTATACTCCATATCAGTTCAATATACCAACCACGAATCAACAGTATACTCTCTCTATTCAAGAGACCGATGAGTGATATTTGGACATAAAAGAGGCATAGACGAGCTATCCATTTTAACCCAAACGACTTTTGACCTTATAGCAAGACATAATGTTAATGTAACAAGCAGTAAATTGGCAGATCTATTCAACAACAAATGTGTTCTCTTGCTCAGTGATCTTGCCCAACTACCCCCAGTTTGTAGTGAGGCACAGGAGCTTTGTAACACATGCCATATCACAAGCTCGGTCCACTCGCTACATGCAACTTTGTACGAGATGTCATGCTCTATAGGACATGCAACGGACCCTAAATTGCTTCAGTTCTTCACCATTTTTCGTGAAAGAAAACCAGTCGTAGATAAAATCAATTGTACCCTGGGTGCATGTATTATAAATGAAGCGCATGTGCATGACTACATCAATAACTCTACTTACAAGCCACCATCTACAAACAATTACAGACGTAGGCTGGCTGCGTCTCATCGGGTAACTGTGGGTATTTACTCGTTCTAGCGGCAACGACCGTGCCTCAAGGGCCCCTCGCTTTCCATGTGACCTTCAAATACGAGTAACGATTACTAACGAAGGGCCTCCCAAGCTGGCCTTAGTAAAATGGGCCATTGATCCCTTCCCGCCCATGCCCATGTGAGAAGGCCAAGCCACCTATCAAGGGACGATGGGAGAGCCTTCTAAGCAGACAAGAGCACGAATATTAGCCGTTGCGAATATTTACTTGGTGAGCCCAAGGTTCTTTTTGCAGTATCTGAACGCAGTAGCCACCACTTGGTAGTAGATTTAGGTTTTTTTAAAAAACATCACTCTAATGAAAAGCTCTAAAAAAAACTCCACGCGAAAAGCTACCAAGTGAATTAAATAAAAAACCGCTCTCCATTGCTCTCGTATAGAAGCATTTCGCTCTTCTCCACAAGTAGTTCACAGGTTCACCAGAAGCAGCTCGGAGCTTCGAATCGGCTTTCTTTTGTAGTGAAGCCTACTTGCGCCTTCCCCACGTAGCGATCATCTTACCTTTGTGTGCAACAAGACCCAGTGGCAAGTTGAACAGTATGTCCAGCTTCAACTACCTTACTCGGCTCTTTTCTGCAGGCGCAACTAGTTATGCACAGCATTATGCCGCTCCAACTATATAATCTAAGGCAGATTCGACAACCCTGTGCCCTCGGCCATCCTTCAATGTGCATGGAAATGATATGCAGCAGGTCCCATGCCTAATTCTCAAGATTCACACCAATTCTTTTCCACAATGTTTGCCTGTGTAGCAATAAGCCGAGCAGAAACGGAAAGGAGTACCAAATACCTTTCAAACCCTGGTTATATCTCGTAGATCATCAAGCTGGAGGGTACTTCGGATGCTTGCTGACGTGATGAGCATTCTCAAAGATCAGATATTTCATGCGATCAACCAATGGCAGAGGTCTATTCTAGTGCTATTGAAACAGAAGATAATCATATTTCAATTGATGATTAGTTGGCCGAATCTGGAGTTGAACCATCGAAACTCATTGCCTTCACACGCCCGTTCAACACATTTTTCTGTTGATGCTATCAGGGTGTTGGCGATGCAGCTGGAAGAGACCAAAGAAGTGGAAAGAATAAACGTCGAAGTGGACATTAGGGCAGAAAAGCTTAGCACGATCGATCACACGGAAGCTTACGATGGTTATCATCAAGTAATTAAGCTAGTGGCTTCAGTGCTAGCTGCTTGCGTTTTTAGTAGAGAGTGTGAGGGGATTAGTGGCAGACAGCTCAATGTCGAGGGAAAGGCATTGAGGAATATTGTCACTGTTGCAAGTCATGTTGTGATGAGTTGTTGATTTCAGTCGCACTCCTCGTCCAACTCTGTTGATAGCCTATGTGAAAATTTGATGAGGAAAGCATTTCAGAATGATCTGCAGACAAACGAAAACATCTCTCATGCCCAATTCAACGCAGAATATGGTGTCCGTGGGAGTTGGTTAATGTGTAGCTCCAAGGAGATGCAGCACCATTACAGTGGAAGTCACTCAAGTAGTCAATCATGCAGGTGCCTACGCTGTAGACTAGGACCAAAAGAATAGTCAAAGAGGAGAGACGGAAGCTAATTCTTTTTTCCACACAAAGAGCTTTGATGCTGGAGAAGCAAAAGAACAAGGAATGTAGAGGAGTAATGGCATTTCTGGAGACAGGCATACCAATATGTCAACACCTATTAGCCTCCAACAATAGTTCACTGTTGGCCATTCAACATCTGGGTGGGATAGTAGAAATTTTACAAACAATATGGTCAATATTGCGGCCTGTAAAGAGATTCTCTTTCTAAACTGCGTGCAGGCAGCAGTCAATGTGGCCGCAATTGAGATTAGCAACAATAGTATAATGCAGCATTGCTATTCAACAGATGCATACGAAGCAGGGAATGCTCATGGTGTGGATTTGAACGCATAGCAGTTACTGCTTGAAAGCTCCCTTCTTGCCAATAATGATGATTTGGTGGCAGATCCTATGAGCAAAGGTCCGTGTACACAGCAACTATCGGATCAAGTTCGGATGGTTGCAAATGTAGACATCAATTTGGTATCGATACATAGCACAAGTTAGCCAGCAAGGAAGCAAGAAGACATAATTGATGATCAAAGCAGCTTACAACTCACAGAGAGAGAGAGAGAGAGAGAGAGAGAGAGAGAGAGAGAGAGAGAGAGAGAGAGAGAGAGAGAGAGAGAGAGAGAGAGAGAGAGAGAGAAGCTAATATTGATTATAGGATATAGAGTATAAAGTTACATCTGCATGTTTTGTGTATGGCAGGGAGAACATATAGTCACAACACTGCATGTTCCAATTGCACAAGCACGACTCCAGCTCAACAACATTGCAAGGTTCGTTATCTGCATCCAATTTTTCATGCGCATGCGTTTGCTTGGCGCAACACATAAACGCTATGGGGCAGGGCACGGCTTTTGTTTCTTATAATTTTTTGGAGAGACCACAGTGCCAGCTCTCCATTATACTTTTGTATGGCACCTCTGTATGACGTGCACAACATACTTTGCACTTTTAGTGTGACGTTTCATTGCAAGACGATATGTTTAACTATTCACATTGCTTTTTTTGTAGCTTGACTCACTTATCGGCCTGTAGATTGGACAATCAAAAAGGAGTACAAGATTGCAAGTCAATAAAGCACCTCATTTATTGTTGCAATTCATTCATGCTTTATCTATTTGCTTGCTTTAGAATTTTCCGCATTACTTCCTTTGCTTTGGTTTATTTGGATCTCGTTTTCAGAACTATACACTCAATGTCGATCCACATATGCACATAAGTTACACATGCAATTTTTTGCATATGGTTGCTTGCTAAATGTATGTGATGTATTATAGTAGTGAATACACAAGTAGTAAATGCATGTGGTGTATCACAGTAGTGAATCCACCTTGTGCATCTTTACTTTAGCTCTAAATAATTTACATCATACTAGGTGTCTAAGTAATTGATGCCATACGTCTATATATGTCCTCGTTTCTCCCGTACTAGGTGTCAGTATGAAGTTCTCAAGACCTAGAAGATTACACTCCAAGCATCAATAAGCTAAAGAGTAAATTGCAGCCAACTTGAAACTAGCTTATCGTCCATATGCTAGGTCATGGTTTGAAACCACTGCATTGTATAAAGATTGGAGCATGCAATGTGACATCTTCCCATAATCTAGAAATATGTCTCTGCTACGTGACGACACACCTCACATATATACGATAAACAAGGTCGACATATAAAGGAAATAGAAACTCTTGTTGCCCTCACTTTTGTATTATTGTTGGCCACTTTGTCATCCGAGCGGCATCAACAAGGCTTAGCAGCATTCGATTTATACTCCATATCAGTTCAAGATACCAACCATGAATCAACAGTATACTCTCTCTATTCATGATACCGATGAGTGATATTTGGACATAAAAGAGGCACAGACGAGCTATCCATGTTAACCCAAACGACTTTTAACCTTATAGCAAGACATAATGTTAATGTAACAAGCAGTAAATTGGCAGATCTATTCAACAACAAATGTGTTCTCTTGCTCAGTGATCTTGCCCAACTACCCCCAGTTTGTAGTCAGGCACAGGAGCTTTCTAACACATGCCATATCACAAGCTCCGTCCACTGGCTACAAGCAACTTTGTACGAGATGTCATGCTCTATAGGACATGCAACGGACACTAAATTGCTTCAGTTCTTCACCATTTTTCGTGAAAGAAAACCATTCGTAGATAAAATCAATTGTACCCTGGCTGCATGTATTATAGATGAAGCGCATGTGCATGACTACATCAATAACTCTACTTACAAAAAGGCGCCCTCTACAAACAATCACAGACGTAGGTTGGCTGCGTCTCAGTGGGTAACTGTGGGTATTTACTCGTTCTAGCGGCAACGACCGTGCATCAAGGACCCCTCGCTTTTCATGTGAGCTTCAAATACGAGTAACGATTACTAACGAAGGTCCTCCCAAGCCGGCCTCAGTAAAATGGGCCATTGATCCTTTCCCCACCCATGCCCATGTGAGAAGGCCAAGCCACCTATCGAGGGACGATGGGAGAGCCTTCTAAGCGGACAAGAGCACGAATATTAGCCGTTGCGAATATTTACTTGGTGAGACCAAGGTTCTTTTTGCAGTATCTGAACGCAGTAGCCACCACGTGGTAGTAGATTTAGGTTTCTTAAAAAAAAACATCACTCTAATGAAAAGCTCTAAAAAAAACTCCACGCGAAAAGCTGCCAAGTGAATTAAATAAAAAACCGCTCTCCATTGCTCTCGTACAGATTCATTTCGCTCTTCTCCACAAGTAGTTCACAGGTTCACCAGAAGCAGCTCGGAGCTTCGAATCGGCCTTCTTTTGCAGTGAAGCCTACTTGCGCCTTCCCCACGTAGCGATCATAGTAGCTTTGTGTGCAACAAGACCCAGTGGCGAGTTGAACAGTATGTCCAGCTTCAACTACCTTACTCAGCTCTTTTCTGCAGGCGCAACTAGTTATGGATAGCATTATGCCGCTCCAACTATATAATCTCAGGTAGATTCGACAACCCTATGCCCTCGGCCATCCTTCAATGTGCATGGAAATGATATGCAGCAGGTCCCATGCCTAATTCTCAAGATTCACATTGAGGGTGAGCTTTTTGAAATTGGGCCTCTAAACCCAAACCAATGGGCCTACCCTCACAAAAGTTCGTAAAGAGGTATGCACACTACTTTGGGCACCACCTTCTTTTGGGAGTGGAGAAGTAAACCAATCAAAATAACACTTGCACTCACCCACTCAAGCAACACACTTTGAAAACCCCCTTACTCTATATACACTTTGGACACTTGAACACCATCAACGATTATGCAACCCAATGTCGTGCATCAAATGAAATATGCAATTTGTGGAATAGCATTCACCTTATCCCCATAGTACATCCAAACTCCTCTCTCTCAAGCACTCATCAAAAAATCATGCGCACAAGACTTGCCTCTCAAACACACAAGAGAATCACTTACAAACTAACACACTTTGCCTAGAGAGCTCATCTCCATCTATGCAATGCCGTGACACAAATAAAATCACCATGAGAGGTAGCCACATGCATATGTAATGAAGCAAAAGGGAGTTGGAGTGAGAAATTTCTTTAGACCAATTGAATAAGTTTGAAGAAACAAACCAATGGTAAATTAAGAATAGAACACTTACTTGATTTCTCGCACACCTTTTAAGGGGAAGACAGACGCTGGCTAACCATCATGAATTGCGACACTTGAAAGTTTTGAAGATAATTTAATGATCACTAACGTAAGCATGAGAGAGATCATGATGTATTTACAAGTTATTGAGGTGCTACAAATGATTTATTGGGTTGATGGAGTAAGAGATTGTAGAATAGAAAGAGTGGAGGATAGAGTTGCACTTCCCCCACAGAGGAGGGTTAGGAGGGAGGATGTGAAAGAGGGAGAGTTGGGGTTTTCTCTACTATTGATCAAGAAACAACATGAAGTTGAAAATATAGGTGTGTGTCCTTGAGTCTCTCTAAGGGGGGCTATTTATAGTTGTGTAGGAGTGGGATTATGCTACACTTAATTAGGGTAGGTGTTTAGCCCTAATTAAGTGTCCTTTGACCACTCATTGAATATTGGACATAAAAGGGACTATTTATTTACCAAAAATATCATTTTAGACCGTGAAGGCTCCATAGGGGTGCATAATGTAGGTGGGCCCCACCATGAGGCCCTACGGGTGGCTCCTGCGGGGTATCTCAACTTGTCTGTCTTGGCATTTAGAAAGCATCTTTAGGTTGGTCCCATCACATGCAAGTGACCTTGAACACGCATTGCTCTTCTAGAAGATGAGTAGGGGAAAAATAAGATCTCACCCTCTTGATTTACTTGATTTACAGTTTCCTTTTGCTACGAATCTGATAGATTTACAATATTTTGACCATAACTTTTTACATGTAGCTCGGAATGACATGCTTCAAAAGGCAAATTTGACCTTCTCAACATGTTTGATATGAATTTGGACTATTCTTCAAGCCCATGCACCAAGGAATTCGGTTTGGAAGGTCCACACTAGGCTAGGGAACCTTTTGCTTCCAAGTCTTCTTGTATGGGCCCTTTGCTTGTATGCATCCAAGGGGAATCATGCTTTTTCAAAAGGCTATGATGCTTAAACAAATAGAGGAGGGCCCAATATTATTTTCTTGTGAAAAGAATATACATTTGGAGTCTTTTTGAAAGGAGAAAAACTATATGTATATTCTTAAGAGATATTGGGCCACCTATGTAGGGGACATATAAGACTTGTAGAGATGGACCATAATCTTTGGTAAAGACAAGTGGAGAGCTGATTTCCATGGTAATTTATCTATATGGGATGGAAGATGGATATATTATTTTTCTACTACTAATTCACAAGAGGTAAGAAAGTTTGGGGGTAGATAGTTAGTTATTGTATGCTTACTTTTATTAACAAAGCAAAAAAGAAAAGGGTGGTAATATAAATATATGACTAAGGTGACATTTTTGGGAAGAGTACAATGTATGTGTCGCCACAAAGGTTAAACGAAGAGGGGGAATTTACTCTATATAACTTAATAGCGTAGAAAAATATATACACATATGAGGAAGAGGAGGTTGAGTAGGCTAAAAAATGTTGCAAAAAGATGTTTACCATTTTATGCCACTCAACGCCAATTCTTTCCCACACAGTTTGCCTGTGTAGCAATAAGCCGAGTAGAAACGGAAAGGAGTACCAAATACCTTTCAAACCCTGGTTATATTTCGTAGATCATCAAGCTGGAGGGTAATTCGGATGCTTGCTGACGTGACGAGCATTCTCAAAGATCAGATATTTCATGCGATCAACCAATGGCAGAGGTCTATTCTAGTGCTATTGAAACATAAAAAAATCAGATTTCAATTGATGATTAGTTGGCGGAATCTGGAGTTGAACCATCGAAACTCATTGCCTTCACACGCCCGTTCAACACATTTTTCTGTTGATGCTATCAGGGTGTTGGCGATGCAACTGGAAGAGACCAAAGAAGTGGAAAGAATAAACGTCGAAGTGGACATGAGGGCAAAAAAGCTTAGCAGGATCGATCACACGGAAGCTTTATATGATGGTTATCATCAAGTAATTAAGCTAGTGGCTTCAGTGCTAGCTGCTTGCGTTTTTAGTAGAGAGTGTGAGGGGATTAGTGGCAGACAACTCAATGTCGAGGGAAAGGCATTGGGGAATATTGTCACTGTTGCAAGTCATGGTCTGATGATTTGTTGACTTCAGTTGCACTCCTCGTCCAACTCTGTTGATAGCCTATCTAAAAATTTGATGAGGAAAGCATTTTAGAATGATCTGCAGACAAACGAAAACATCTCTCATGCCCAATTCAACGGAGAATATGGTGTCCGTGGGAGTTGGTTAATGTGTAGCTCCAAGGAGATGCAGCACCATTATAGTGGAAGTCACTCAAGTAGTCAATCATGCAGGTGCCTACGCTGTAGAGTAGGACCAAAAGAATAGTCAAAGAGCAGAGGCGGAAGCTAATTCTTTTTTCCACACAAAGAGCTTTGATGCTGGAGAAGCAAAAGAACAAGGAATGCAGAGGAGTAATGGCATTTCTAGAGACAAGCATACCAATATGTCAACACCTATTAGCCTCCAACAAAAGTTCACTGTTGGCCATTCAACATCTGGGTGGGATAGTAGAAATTTTACAAACAATATGGTCAATATTGCGGCATGTAAAGAGATTCTCTTTCTAAACCGCGTGCAGGCAGCAGTCAATGTGGCCGCAGTCGATATTAGCAACAATAGTATACTCCAGCGTTGCTATTCAACAGATACATATGAAGCAGAGAATGCTCGTGGTGTGGATTTGAACGCATAGCAGTTACTGCTTCAAAGCTCCCTTCTTGCCAATAATGATGATTTGGTGGCAGATCCTATGAGCAAAGGTCCATGTACACAGCAACTATCGGATCAAGTTCGGATGGTTGCAAATGTAGACATCAATTTGGTATCGATAATTTGGTAGAGAGAGAGAGAGAGAGAGAGAGAGAGAGAGAGAGAGAGAGAGAGAGAGAGAGAGAGAGAGAGAGAGAGAGAGAGAGAGAGAGAAGCTAATATTGATTATAGGATATAGAGTATAAAGTTACATCTGCATGTTTTGTGTATGGCAGGGAGGACATATAGTCACAACACTGCATGTTCCAATTGCACAAGCACGACTCCAGCTCAACAACATTGCAAGGTTCGTTATCTGCATCCAATTTTTCATGCGCCTGCGTTTGCTTGGCGCAACACATAAACGCTATGGGGCACGGCACGGCTTTTGTTTCTTATAATTTTTTGGAGAGACCACAGTGCCAGCTCTCCATTATACTTTTGTATGGCACCTCTGTATGACGTGCACAACATACTTTGCACTTTTAGTGTGACGTTTCATTGCAAGACGATATGTTTAACTATTCACATTGCTTTTTTTGTAGCTTGACTCACTTATCGGCCTGTAGATTGGACAATCAAAAAGGAGTACAAGATTGCAAGTCAATAAAGCACCTCATTTATTGTTGCAATTCATTCATGCTTTATCTATTTGCTTGCTTTAGAATTTTCCGCATTACTTCCTTTGCTTTGGTTTATTTGGATCTCGTTTTTGGAACTATACACTCAATGTCGATCAACATATGCACATGAGTTACACATGTAATTTTTTGCATATGGTTGCTTGCTAAATGTATGTGATGTATTATAGTAGTGAATACACAAGTAGTAAATGCATGTGGTGTATCACAATAGTGAATCCACCTTGTGCATCTTTACTTTAGCTCTAAATAATTTATATCATACTAGGTGTCTAAGTAATTGATGCCATACTATATATGTCCTTGTTTCTCCCGTACTAGGTGTCAGTATGAAGTTCTCAAGACCTAGAAGATTACACTCCAAGCATCAATAAGCTAAAGAGTAAATTGCAGCCAACTTGAAACTAGCTTACCGTCCATATGCTAGGTCATGGTTTGAAACCACTGCATTGTATAAAGATTGGAGCATGCAATGTGACATCTTCCCATAATCTAGAAATATGTCTCTGCTACGTGACGACATACCTCACATATATACGATAAACAAGGTCGACATATAAAGGAAATAGAAACTCTTGTTGCCCTCACTTTTGTATTATTGTTAGCCACTTTGTCATCCGAGCGGCATCAACAAGGCTTAGCAGCATTCGATTTATACTCCATATAAGTTCAAGATACCAACCACGAATCAACAGTATACTCTCTCTATTCATGATACCGATGAGTGATATTTGGACATAAAAGAGTCATAGAGGAGCTATCCATGCTAACCCAAACGACTTTTGACCTTATAGCAAGACATAATGTTAATGTAACAAGCAGTAAATTGGCAGATCTATTCAACAACAAATGTGTTCTCTTGCTCAGTGATCTTGCCCAACTACCCCCAGTTTGTAGTCAGGCACAGGAGCTTTGTAACACATGCCATATCACAAGCTCGGTCCACTGGCTACATGCAGCTTTGTACGAGATGTCATGCTCTATAAGACATGTAACGGACCCTAAATTGATTCAGTTCTTCATCATTTTTCGTGAAAAAAACCAGTCGTAGATAAAATCAATTGTACCTTGGGTGCATGTATTATAGATGAAGCGCATGTGCATGACTACATCAATAACTCTACTTGCAAGCCATCCTCTACTCGATCAGTTAGCTGTCTACAAACAATCTCTTTTTCCCTTTGTTGCATTACTTTGTGTCCACCTAGTAAGCAATAGAACTTTGAGGGCTTGTTGTCTGCTGTCCGATCCACTATGTTGTGCCAGAGTTGCAAAAAGTTGCATTGGTCCCTTATTGTGACCACTATCACAAGGTTGAGCTCTTTGTCCAATACCTCCACATCTATGACAACATTGTTCTCTAGGCCTGCCGACTCTTGATCAATAGGCACAAACTAAGAGCAGCCTACAACAATTTGAGAGCGCTTGTGCCAGAAGGAGATGAGAAGTCACTGATAGACCGCACGGACCACCACCGAATTGTTCCACAAATAAAATTATAGGACCACTATCACAAGGTTGAGCTCTTTGTCCAATACCTCCACATCTATGACAACATTGTTCTCCAGCCTTGGCGACTCTTGATCAATAGGCACAAACTAAGAGTAGCTTGCAACAATTTTAGAGTGCTTGTGCTAAAAGGAGATGAGAAGTCACTGATAGACCGCACGGACCACCACTGAATAGTTCCACATATAATGTTTTAGGAAAGAAATTTGTAGTCTTCACCAATTTGGTGGTTACAAAATTTTGTAGGGACCTTTGCACATCCCTAAACAACTTTCTTTGGAGAGCTTCACACATTGTGGTGTCCGGGATTGGCCACTCAATATAGCTTTAATTGGTAGGGAGAGGAAGTTTAACCAAAGTACCTTTTTTATTTCTCTGGTTGAGTTGGTGGAAGTGCTCATAGAAGAAAATGCCCTCATTTGCAAGGTTCTTGCTAGGTCTTCCAACATACTATAAAACACCAATGTTAGTGTGAATTATAAATATGAGACCTACAATGCACTCTACTGGATCCCATTCCTTGTATGATAAAGGATAGACATCTGCAATTGCAATAGCCAAAAGTAAGTGACCACTTAGTCTGACAACTGAATAGAATCTAGGAGTACTTTAGAGAACTAGATCTACCCATTAGGAAAAATATGAACCCTCTAGGGGCCCCTTGGATTAAGGTTAATTAGAGGCCAGCCAATGAGAAGAGGGTTGTGTACACACTCTATGCCCTCAAAAATGTAGGGGGACAAAGAATTACACTTCTTAACACTAAGTTGGTAATGGGACACTTTTATGTCCTGGGACACTTTTATGTCCTGTTAAGTGACCATTTTCCTTGAATTATGTCAAGATTCTCAAAATGGATTTTGAGGTGCTATCTATCTAGAAAGTTGTCTCATGAGCTGAAAAAAACTCGACATTTTTTTAGAGTATCAATTCCATCTTTAACCTTGTCCTTGCACAACATTTCACAACCTAAACTGTGTGAAAAAACGGGTCCTGTTTTTGGCTTTTTTCAACTTTTTGCAACTATACCACTCTAGAATTCATGTTTGTGAGGTCTATAGTCCTCAACATGTGGTGATGCTTCTAGGGAGAAATAAATGTTAAAGTTGTAAGTTATGACCAAATCACATAAATTGTCAAATCCTGTTTTTTAGCCAATTTTAGCTCTTCTATGATTTTTTTGGTGTCTTTCATGTTATCCAAATGCAGTTTTGATTTTCGATGTCGCATATTGTAACATAAAGCTAATATTCCTTGAGTTTTGGGGCACCTAATACCCTATTTTGCATAGTAGACAACGATGGTTGATTTTTTCAATTATAGAAGAAAACGAAACATTCTAGTATATCAAGTATAGCTTTTTCAATATTGTTAGTTTCTTGTGAGAACTACATGCATTTTGTAGGTAGTAACCATCTCTAGTCATAAGGATCAAATTTGGCTAGATATTTAATAGTTTGTATGGGATTCTACAACTCCTAATGTTGAACCCAGTTTTTTCATGTTTGCTGTATTTAGCACTTCATCTTTGTCCCTAGGATTCCCCTTGGTAAGAGATGTATCATTCTTTTGACATGCTCCATGGCTCCTTATGAACCTAAACGACAATAGGGAACTAAGAAAACATACATATATTATTTGTATTGAGCGTGGCTATAAAAACTTTGACGATAGGTTAGCAGAATGGTAACAATTCAACTTTTTTGTACCTATTTCTTTTGGCACAACAAAAAATAGTGAGTGAGAAGCAATCATATGTTCAGATCACCAACCCATTGAAGTTAACTAGGAAATTTATCTCAAGTCCTGCAAAAATCCCCAATCTTATTTTTATGCAACAAAACGTAAGAAATGACTGTTTTGATGAAAATGTACTGGTCCATCAACTTTGGAGGCTTGGTGTGACCAAAAGATGAGAAATTTTACAAGTTTCTTATTTTTTCCATGTGTAGTAGGCCTTGAACTATAACCTCATGAAAGGATTTTACAAAATGAGTGGATCTACTATGGTTTTGGAGGTTTTTTTCAAAACACTGAAAGGACACTTTTATGTCCTGTTAGGTTACCAACCTAGTGTTAATGGGCTCTTATCTAATGAGAAGGGGGGGGGCGCTATATGGAACCTCCAACTTCCCTCCTATTTGATCCGGTTTTGAAAAAATCCCAAAATTTTGAAATTTTTCAAAACTCAAAACTTATCTTCTTAAAACCCTCCTAAATCTATTTTATGGTCAAAAAAACATTTTTTGACCTCAAAAAGTCAAAACGTGTACACAAAAACCCTAAAATTCAATTTAAAAAAAAACTTTTTTTACTATCCAGAACCCCCCAAAAGTAGTCCTTAGGCAAAAAGTGATTTGCTCTCTCTAGGACCCCTTTAATTCCAACCCCTCCTTGGTTGCAACCATCACACTCATCCTCTACTCCAACACTCTCTCTCGATACCATCTCCATTGTTGTAGCAAGGAAACTCCTCTCTTCTCCCCTACCACCTTCCATTGCCACACCAAGAAAAGGTTAACCACCTTGTCCTATCACTTTATCCCATCTACATTGTAGCAATAAGCAAGGTCCTGCTCCTCCTCCTAATTTTCTTTGTTCAACCATGGCTAGCTCTACTTCGCAAAGGCGTCCAAAGGATGAGGTCACAGCACTTGTATGCCACAACACTAAGAGGTATAGATGATGAGTGGGTGCCACAAGAGTTCACCAAAGATTCTTAGGTATACACGCAACCATCTGCTATTGGCCCTCATCGTGTCCGGAATCGTGCAAACTCGGATCATCATTGGAAAGCAAAGCTCCTTGGCTTCAAGAACTGCAAAGACAAGGGGACCGTAGCCATTGTGCAACATGTGTTCTCAATGTCAAGCATGCAATTGCAGCAACCACCTCAATTTCTAACACATTGTAAGTACATGTTTTGAGAATACATTAGGCTTCTTGAAAAACTTTCACCTGCACCTGTTTACATGTTAAGGGGCTGGATTTGCAGCCTCTTCTGATTCATCCTCTTCCCTTGGCTCCCGATCTTGTGCTGTGGGGAGAGCTCCCTTGCCTCGAGGAAGTGTCTTCCCCCCAAAGAGCACCCAGTGTGTGCGCGGTATATCAACTCGCTGCCATGGTGGCTTTATCTCGGATTCAGTGTCTGTATGGACCACCCGAGTCCTGGAAGGTCCTGCTTGTGATTGGTGGCACGGCGGCTCCTCCCTATCGAAATCTGGTGTTTGTTGGGCCTCTTCTTCTCTCTAGCGTTGGGCACGTTGCTTCATTATTTTTCTAGGTGTTTGTTCTTGTGGACGTGAAGATTCTACAGTCCTCGATGACTCTGGTGCCCTACTACCATGCCCACTGCGCTAGAAGAGTTCCTTGAATGGCCAGGTGTTTGTGGCCGTTTTCTTGTGCCTTTAAGCCATGCCGGCTTCTCACATCCTTGGAGGATGTTTTTGTTGGCAGGTGGATGCTCTTTCATGGTTCGTTTGGTGTGCGCCATTTGGTATGGTAACAGCTTACCTGTTCTTAAGAATTGAGTGGTTTATGAGAGCATGCAATGTTTATAAGGACCCATTTAAAAAGGGCCGTGCTCACACTAATTTTGGAAAAAAAACTATTATTTTTTTAAATTAACATGTCGTTAAGAGTTGGACCCTAAGTTCACGTGGAGTGACTTGCACAGAATCCACTTTGACCCTTGCCGCACTCTACATTGCCGCCATGCATCATGCTTGGCGGGACCTTGCGACATTTGCCACTTGTTGCTATGCTCTTGACAACTGCATTTCCGCACTTCAATAGCAATCTTGGATCGTCGTGCATGCTCCATTATGAGCTTACAAGCAAATGTTGTGCGAAAAGACCAGTTGAACATCTCCTCCAAATAATTGGATTGCACCATTCCACCACCATGTCAAGTATTTTTGAAGTACACTCCCCTTACTCAATAATGGGACTTATCCATGCCTTGAGTGCTAAAAATTTCAAGCGATCCATACTTGTGCATAAAAAATGCACCGGTGCAAATAAGATATGTTGTTCACATGAGTAAACGATCCACATTATTTAATGAAAACAATCTCTTGTAATAAATTCACCACGTAACATAGCTTACCATGTAATGTGTGATTTTATTTTCACCGCAAGAAAGGGTGAAGACCTTGGTAAAATCCGCCAAGGCTTCTTGAACGATTGGCGTTGTTCTTTTGTTGTGCTGTTAAGGCCCATAAGCTTGACCATTTTATCAAAATGTGCCCAAACTTGCTTGTGTTTGTTTGCAAGCTTTCCATTTAAATAACTCCTTCCAAAGATCCCAAAGGTTACCTATCTGCTGGTTGGACCTATTTTGAGTAGCATATTAACTTGGCATAACTCCTTCCAAAGCTCCCAAAGGTTACCTTTCTATTTGTAGGAGCTTTGCATAACTCCTTCCAAAGCTCCCAAAGGTTACCTGTCTGCTTGTTAGAGCTATTTTGAGTAGCATATTAACTTGGCTTTCCTTGGGAAACTTTCTTCAAAAAGTGTCTGGCTTTTTTTCCACTCACTGACACTTGTTGAGCAATTGCATGGCCCTCCCCTATGTTCTTTGCAACAATGATAGACACATTTTCATCGTGACATCCAATGGAATTAAAGAGTACCTCCACTCTTTCGATTGCTTCCTGGGATTTTCCCAATGGTTTCATTGTGAAAGCATAGTCAATGTGGAGCTTCAATAGCCTATCAAAAATGCACATGAATGCATGTAATGTACAAAAATGTATATTCTACAGACAAAATGGAAAGATTGGATTCCAAGAGTGGTCCTTTTGATCATGGTCTGGGGCATTGAGCATGGGACATCTGAGAATAGACGCTTCCTATTCTCTAACTTCATCTCCGACATCATGAGAATCCAACCCTTGTTCTCCATGCCCTTGCCATGGAAGCATGGAACCGACCTTTGCAGTGCTCTTGTGTGATTTTTGTCCATTAGGTTTGTACCCGCGAGTGCAAAATGGACAAGGCATGAGAGAAGAATCCCTTTGTTTGCAGCCAAGAAAACACTTTATGGTCTTCAAGTCCCCACCTAAGTGCTACTCCACATCATAGCTACCAAAACATCAACCTCCAACTTTTGACCTGCAATTTGGGAGTGTATACTTCTATGATCCATGGAGTTCTCTCAAAAATCCATGAAAGTACTTGATTGGTCTCTTTGGGCACCTCAATAGCACCCAACCATCAAATGTCTTTCTCTGATTGCACGCTAAAAGACGGGGTGGGAGATGGCTCGACTAAATCCCTTCGCTTGGTTTGCAAAAGAGGCTCGTTCATTAGAGTGACACTTAGCCCCTCTAACCTTCAACCTCACTATTTGACACTCATCGAGTTTAGCACAAAAGCGACCTTTGTGCCAAGCACTACAGAATAAATAGTGCCAACACCTTAAACTTCACTGTCTATGATAATAACAGAACCAAAACAAAAAAGTATAGTGTGTCACCTTCTTCAGGTAACTCGTAAAATCTAAGCATGGCTTGTTGAAGTCTTCTAAGGTCCACAAAAATATTGTTCCACATTTTGTAAGGGAAGCCCTTCTCCGAAGGTCTTATGGATTGCTTCTTACCTTTTCCCCTTGTCTTTGTTGCGCACGAAGCATAAAGAGAAGTTGGCATTGTATCCTCAATGTGTACGTATGTCCCAATGCGGGAGAACACATCTTCATTTCTGGCCTTCTTTGCGAGGTTGACCTTGTGAGGAATGGGAAATAGGTTTTCCACAATGCCATGCTCTTTGAGGACATCCTTTAGGAGCTGGAAAATAGCTTGATAGACTTTGGTGCTGATTCCAGCCTCATCACAAGCTTGTTGCACGTCATCATCACTAACCACATTTCTCAATTTACGCATAAGGTCCTTGGTGACTGCATCCTTAATGTGCTTACCTTTAGGTGATTTTAGATAGAAATCAAATCCTCGGTATTGAGACAACTAGTGAGAAGGTTGACTCGAATATCTTGGCTTGTTCCACCGCATGCCTCCTGGATGAAGTTTCTAGCAACCAATAAAAATAAATGTTAGAAAATAGTGTGAAGTAAGAATGCATCACGCAAGTAAAGACCAAATCACCTTGTGGTTGTCACTCGTCGTTTGCATGCTCCTCCCAAATGTGCAAGAGTTTCAATGGATGAATGTGTGCGCTTGCATTCCTTTGCACCAAGGGGTGTTTCTTTCAAGTATGTGATGTGTGGGATTCATTTTCTTGCATTTGTTGTTGAAGAGTTTCAACCACCCTCTCCAAAGAGGCAACACTCTGTTGTAATGCCGTCGTCTTGAGGTGAAGAGTTTGACATTCGTGCATCCACATATGCAAAGAAGCACCTGCACCCATACATAACCGCTTGCAATAGCTTAACAAGCCTGCTTCTCCCCTCCCAAGAAATTGAATAAATGTCAAAGGCTATTAAAGGATGGATGGAAGCGGTTTATAGGATCATAAGGGTACAAATGGGTGTCCACCCAAATGTCAACATTGGTCTCACGAGCGGCGTGACGTTCCTGTGATGACCTTTGATCACCCTCAACAACGATCTTCGGTGCAAACGCATGGGTAAGTGAATATGTATGCTTTTGGTGTGCGGAGTATGTGGTGGTGGAAGCAAACCATTTGTGATGTCCGTGAGCACCATGGAGCTGTTGCGTGAAGAAGCAAAGGATGAAAAGATAGAGGGGGAGGGGTAGGGAGATTGAGGAAGATGGGAGGAGAGAAGGAGGGAGGGGGGGGAGGGAGAGATTGGGGAGGAGGAGGAAGGTAGGGGCAAGGAGGGAGAGGAGAGGGAGAGAGGAGGGAGGAGGGAGGAGGAGGAGAGAACAAAGCGTTTTTTACTTTTTGGGGAAAAAGATTTTTGAAAAAATGGACTTTCTAAGCTTGTGGGTTAAAAAATGGGTCAAAAAATGATTTTTGGATATGTATATATGTTGGAAGGGAGTTTTAAGTAAAAAATAAATAAAAATGAAATTTTTTTATAAAGTCAAATTTTGACTCTTAGAGACCCACGTTTTTGTTGATGTGGTCACATCCCTATGCTTCCTTCACTTTAAAAAAGCTAGAGAGAGAAAGGAACCCCTTAGGTCCACATCCTACATTTTGTCTTAAAAAAAGGCTAGAAAAGCCTACTCAAAACTACCTTATTCAATGCCCTTGCCTCCTTAACCCCACACAACATTAGCCTTAATCCCTAAAAATTAGGATTCCTTACAAGGCCCATGCAAGGTCCATATTTCTCCTAATGCTTGTTTAATATAATTCTACCTCTTCAGCCGCCACCCTTCTCTCACACGAGGTGACAAAACCTCTCTCTCTCTCTCTCTCTCTCTCTCTCTCTCTCTCTCTCTCCCCCTTGTTTCTTCTAGTATCCGGACGTCCTGGGACGTAGAAGCAAGCCATGGCCACGATTCCTCTTTCTGCGTGCTATTTCACTAACCTCAGCTTCTCCTTCAATTTTTGCTCTTTGGCCCTGGATCTCAGCCTCGATGGATAATTCTTTCTCGGCCTCTACATCAAGTTTTGCCAATGGTGCAACAGCTGCTATGGTCAAAGCTTTCGTATTCATGACAATTTTCAGGACTTCCTCCATCGGAACTCCACTATCCTTGCAGGCCATATTACATCAGTAGGCCATGCTAACTAGAAGAGCAAACAATGGGCAGCAGATAGTCGAATGGTTTTTGTTGGAATACACTGGCAGGGAGCACATATAAACTTTAACATGGCTTTATCAGTGAGGAACCAAACAAACCAAACCAGCAGTAGCTCAGCTAGTTGTCATTACGAAGCTGTTGCAGTTGGAAATGGTAGAAATCCACAGTTGAGAGCGAGGTCGCTCATCTATGAAACTGTGGTTAAGAGCCTTGTTATCTGTTTTGAAGGCGACAGTAAACAGTTGATTGTATTTGTTTGCCCAAAGAATCTCTCAGCACTTTTGTCTTGCATGTGTTTATGGTATCGAGAGCTGAGCTTCTAAATGTGATCCATTAAAAGCGGACTTACGTGGTCCTTGTCATTCTCTCCCAATTAGAGTGCCTTTCTTTTTTGACAAAAGCTGGCAAATGCATTTGCAGTATTTCCTAATGCCAAGCTGGTGCTTATCCTTTCTGGCGTGGAAGATGAACTTGACATGCCACTTCTCGGATCCAAGCGACCTCAATTACTTTGATTGTATATGTATGTGAGTATGTACAACATTCTACACTACGAAAGAAACGAGATGCTTCTGACTCTCGCTCCTTATCAAATGCCCCAAAGCACAAGAGTGTACCCTTGTCATCACCACTACACTTTGGAGATCGACGTAGCTGGACTTGGAGATTTTTTCTAGCCATTGGTGGCTCTTTATAATTGTATAGATGTATGATTGGTTCTAGTCGTCGTATGCATCATCTACTTTTGTGATCTAGTCTCTTGAGTCTAGTATCTTGCGTCCATCACCACACAAGCATCACTGCATAGGTGTTCCTCATTAACATGTATATTACAATCCTCTATTCCAACTGATGATGCAAACTTTTGATCACCCTTATGGCCATTTGCAGAGGTCCACCTTGAACATATTGACACCGATTGATACAATAATGGGAAATAGTAGACATGAATTGGCATCTACGCCCGTCTAGTTAGCATTATCATCTTACAATTTCCTATGAGCTCTTGATCTGTCTAATAAAGAGGATGGCGACGATGAACATGTGGTGTTATAGAACATGGGACCTGTTGTCTTTTAGTTTATTTTGATACTTTCATGTCCTACATTGTCAACACCGTCAATAATCATAACGTGCTAGGGTCAAATTGTCATCCTCAAGATACATCCTGCCTTAATATTCTAGCAATGATGACCCTAGGCGAACTCTAATTAGGTACACTTTTTAGCTACCAACACCCGAATTCTTAAGCAATTATCAGCCATAAACAAGAAAATCCCTCTCTCATATTATTTGCAAGAGCCATTATCCCCATAATGTAAGTTTATACCCATTAGCAATGATGTTGTGTAATTAGATTTTCACTTTGATTGCTCTACAAATTGTTTTAAATGTTACATCATATGGCAGTCAAATTGTTTTTGCATATTACTCAATATTATTCCGTTTATTTGCTTCTGTACCACATCCCTGCCAATGTTTCTAATACTCCTTCGCAGAGGAATGCGTTTATTGCCCTCTACAACAGAATTTGAATCCAACTACTTTAGGAGACCTGCTTTTGACCTATCCTAACATTCATACATTGAGCGTGGCCTCACTTTCTTTGAAGACCGATATCCACTGGTAAACCTAGTCTTGCAAACCACCCTGTAAATTTAGATAACACCTCTCTTATCCGCTCATTTGTACTTCAAGTTGTCTACTTTCATTCTCTTTTCTTGGCAAACAGACTTTGCATCAAATTTTTCCTTCATGGTGTTTCAAATGTTAATGCATTTGATATGCAATTATTAAAGTCTTCTTAAATTTAACAAGCAATTGTTTTTAGTGCTTTGTTTTTTTTTTGAAAAGTTTTGCAGATAAATCTAATTACAATGTTCTCATATCAAACTCCAGGTATGACACTCCTTATTGCATTCTGATAATACCCCTCTTGAAACATCATAAGTAAGATCTATCTATGTATCTTTAGACCTAAAAGTAACATTAATAAATTCTAGATAGGATCAATATTATTTTATTTTATGGCTAAATTATTAACACCAACATTCACACATTTTTGATTTGTTAACTATCCCTTGGTGAAAGTTTGATAGTCACAGTTTTCTCTTATTTGTACCTCTCTCTGCATGCACACATTGTTGTATACATTTTTATATACGGTCTTTTATCCAGGTAAGTACCTCCAATACCTCCTTTCTCTTTTCAAGTTATCTTATGAGCTATCAACCCAATCATCTCTCATATAATGGCTTAAATTTCACACTGAATGGAATTTTTATTAAGGTCATTTGATATTATATAGCTCCTCACATGAGCTAAGGTGTTTTCCATCATAAACAAGAGTTTGTAAGTACTTTGCTATTCCACTATGCTCCAAAGTGGTGTCAAACAAATAGTAAATATTTTTCTATTTTATATCCTGTCTAGTCCATTGGTCACATGCACACAGATCCGCCGATTTAGGCAGTGTGTAAATGCTCATCCTGGTGCAGATTCGCCGATCTAGGCAACACAATAACAAACTGCAAATTCACACTTTTTCAACAATACCAAATGCAGATTTGCCGATTTAGGCAGCACATGAGGTGTAGATTCGCCGATTTAGGCAACACCAATCACAAAATCATGCTACAGTGACTGGCCACCACTATAACTGGTATGATTTTGTTACCCGGGTATATAATCAAAAGTGATTTGGATTTGGACTTATATTGTGGAATTGGAATTGGATTGGGATTTGGTATCTGGTGATTAGTTAGCAGTGTTTATGTGATGAGATTTGACATTATGAGATTGATGATGAGCGTGACCAATGATATCCTGATTCATCAGGGTATGACATATACTGCTTATTCTAGTGGTATGGGACACTAGAATAAGTAGTATGTGGATGATGGCAGGCATAAGCAATATTGTCTAATTTTATGAATCTTGTTACTATTTGATACATATTTCTAATCATTGTTTTTGACAAGTATTGTTTGCAGATTTTTATCTTCGCAACTGAGGACAGTTGCTTTTCAACGGAGAGGCATGTTATAGAATTGATATTTTATTATCTATTGCAGCTGATAGGTGGCAAAAGCATTAGCAGATAATGGATTATGCAAAAGTATGTTACATTTTATGTACATTTGATTATTCAAGTGCTCTTTATGAGCTTTGGCCAATTATGTCCGGCCAGCCAGTTTGTACTCACTTTGATCATTCAAGAAATCTATAAATTAAATACGTGCAAGAGGGAAATACTACTTTTGCACGGGGGGAGATTGCACCCAGTGTCCATCTCATTCTTCTCTCCTCTCTTCTTTCCTCTCTCGTCGTGCCAGACGTAGCACTCCGCTCTAGGAGGTGCGATTGCACGTTCTCGCTCGCTCTATCTCGCTCTCTATCTCTCTCTGTTTGCATACGTCGTGGTTATGTGTAATGCGAGTCCGCAGGTACATAGATTTAGTCGTTTATGTCTTGTTATGTGCTATTTTCCAGTATGTTGCAGGGCAGCCATGCTTCAGGTTGTAGCAGGTGAGGTGCCTCTTCCAAAGAGGAGCGACACCTGGCATCGGCATCAAATCAGCGACATCAATTGCAAGTTTTCACATGCTCTCTAGAATTGTACAGAGCAAGACAGAGAGACATTTTGTCGATAGTAAGAGATAGGTCACGTATTGCCAATTCCATGTTTCTATGCATTTCTCTAAGAGCAGATTTGGATTGCCATGTGGGTGTTTAGCTATGGTGTATTCTCTTTGTGGTATTGCTTATGCATAGCCATTGACGGCTTCTCTGAGATAGCTCTCATTTACTATTTTACACGCACAAGAACAATCACAATTTTTCAAGACATAGAAAATTTACAAGCATCTTCGATAGTGACAGCCATTATAGTTCCAGTGGGAGTTTGGATGCGTATGGTTTATGCGTGACTAGCACTTGAGAGTGCTTGTGCTATGTTGAGATTGTTTTACTCCCCGTAGGGAGCTGGTTTTGTGATTTTGTTTGCATCTCATTGGTGCCTGTTTGAACGTGTGTCCTGGGGTCTTACAATAGCAGTGTTACATTTTTTGGATGTACATTTTGTTGTGGATACTGCCATTGTATGTTGTTGTGAAGCCAATTTTAGTTTGTTTTGGCAGTCATGGCAGTTTTGGAGACTCGGTTCGGAAGAGCCCTTTCTAAGAACGTGGCTAGTTGTGTCAACATAACCTTTTGTGAGGGTCGTTGCGTGACGTTTTTTGAAGCCAGCAATGGCGGTTGGGTTACCCATTGTGAGGTGGACTAGGTTGCTAGAGATCTCCATTCGTGGCATCGTTGTAGGATATGTATAGACCGGTATACGTGCTTTTATGCCAAGTTGGCAATCTTTCAACAGTTTCTTTGAATAGTATATGACAGTTTATACGCAATAAACACTCTTTGTTAATTTATGCATTGTTTTTTGCTCAGTTTCTTTGGAGATTTCAATCTTTGTGCAAAGTAGACTCTACCAAAAAAAATTGTTGGGATAAAGGGTCATGTGCCCATCCGCACCCTTATTGGGTGGTTGTATAATCCTACACCATATCTATAAAAAAAAAACCTAAAGAGGTACAACTCTTTTTGTACCCACAAACGCTGTGTCAAAGCTATCCTCTCCATCTCTAACTTCTGCTCATCTTCTATGCGTGCATCTCCATCACTTTACTACTGTGTCTGATTCTGTAGTATAACCAGATTCCTGTGTCTGAATTCTGAAGATTGTTGAGTCTGAATTTTCACATTGAACGGACTACCGAATCTAAATCTGCAGTTTGAGCTTCACTAGATCCTTACAAAATGATATCAGAGATGTGGTTTTACAAGTGGGTGCAGTGAGCGTGGATCAACATTAGAGCTCTGTTTCGACAACAGAGTTCTGGTTCAACTTTAGAGTGTGCAGGCAGTCTTTCTCACTGCAAGAGTGTGCGAGATATAGAGCAAGGTCATCTTGGTCTTGCAGGTGGAGCAGGAGACCTGCGGCGGAGAGTGTACACAAGCATGAGGTGCTTATGAGCTTTGAGCACTTAGATCTATAAGCTTGGTAACTCAATGAGCTCAACTTGGTTTTTAGGCAGCTGGTTGCTCTAAAATTCAACATTGATGATGAATTCCAAGTTGCTTTCCTACTATGCACTTTATCTGAAAGTTGGGATACATTCAGAACAGCCATGAGAAACTCTAATGCTATGCTGATGTGTTTTGATGTGGAGAGCTCTTTGCTTATGGAAGAGCCGAATAGAGAATATTGCAGCTAATAAGTCTTCCAGTGCATTGCATACCAGAGATAGATCTCATCAAAAGGAGAAATCAAAAAATAGAGTTAGCAACAAATATCGTGGGAAAGATGTTGAGTTGAGTGACATCATTGTGGCAAGAAAGGACACTTTAAGCATGATTGCTTTAAGTGGAAGAAAGATAAAGGAAAGGGTAAAACATTTGATGATAGTAGGGATGCCAAAACAATGGTCAACCTGAAAAGAAGAGCACGATTAAGATAGAGAAAATCAATGTAGTCAATCATGTGGAAGTGGCAATGATATTCTCTTTGCTTCTTCCTTTAGTGCACAATCTTTGCTTGCTGATTTTGATGATGACATGCACACCTGGATTTTGGATTCAGGTGCTTCATTCCATGTGACACCACATCGAGAATGGTTCTCTAGCTACAGTGCTGGAGACAAGGTGTTATTCATTCGGGGGAAAACCATGCATGTGATATTGAGGGAATCAATAGTGTGTAGCTGAAATTTTAGCACGGATCAGATTTTACATACATCATGTGAGGCATCTACCCAAGCTCAAAAAGATCTTGATAAGCACATGGCAGCTAGATGTTGATGGCTATCACACTACCTTTGGGGATAGCAAGTGAATAATCAGCAAGGGATCTAGGATCATTGCTAGAGGTCCTAAAAGTGACACTTTGTATCCATTTCATGTATCTAGTGTGCAGGACCATGTAATTGCCACAGCTATGCAGCCAAGTGTTTCCTTGTGGCATGGTATGTTGGGACAGATGAGTCAAACCGAAATGAAGGTGCTTTCTCATTTGGAACATTTCTCGTGTTTGAGGTATGTTGATTTTGACCAGTGTGATTACTGTATCTATGGAAAATATGCTCAAAATCCTCACAAGGAATCTCTTTCATTGAAAGCTTCTCCCTTGCAATTGGTACATTCCGATGTATGTCCGATGTCAGTGATATCTCTAGGGGGAAAGCATTATTTTGTGGATGATGCTACCCGCAAGGTGTGGATATATATGATCCGGCACAAGGATGAGGCCCTGGATAAGCTCAAACAATTTGTGGCACTTGCTGAATGTTTTTGGAATTAGGGTTGCAAGAAAACACACACAGCTTGGAGATGACAAAGGAAGCTCAAGGCACACAATAGAGAGTGTATTACTTAGTGTGCAATGGAAAGATAGATAGCCCTAGAGTGATGGGCGTATATACAAATGCACAGGGGAAAAAACCTCTTAAAGAGAGAAAAAATGCCTCGGCAGTCCTATTGTGTTCACACACATCACTACCACATGTATATGGTAACAAATCCCCCCTGGAGTGATGCGGTGAACGACATCTGGCACATGAGTAAAGGGAAGTGCCATACCCTGAGGACATGATCAATCCACAAAGGGGAGTAAGCCCAAAGCTTTGTGGAAAGCTTCGAGCTTCTCACGAGACAATGCCTTTGTGAAAAGATCTGCAAGGTTGTCCTGGGTTGGAACATAAGCCAAGCTCATCTCTCCTGCTGAGAGCCTCTCCCTGACATAGTGGTAATGCACCTAATGTGCTTTGTGCGAGCATGCAAAACTAGGTTCCTTGCAACTGCCAATGCGCTCTAATTGTCAATGTAGATAGTGTTGGCAATGCCCTGTCCAACACCCAAATGTAAAGTACCACTAAGGTAGCGAAAAATATCCTTGAAAGATTGCCAATGCTTAGACCCTGGGCTATGCATAAATCTGTTGACCTGTGAGATTACAAATTGAATATCCGGCCTCATGTTCTATACATAAATGAGGCATCCAACAACAGTTTAGTAAAGAGTGACATCTGCAGGATCACCAACATCATGAAGATTCAATTTTAAACCCGTTTCCATGGGAGTGGCAATAGGTTTGCAATCCTCAAGTCCAAACTTACATAGCAATGTCTCTATGTAACTTTTTAGACACAAGGCAATACCACCATCACATAGGCTGACCCAAACATGTTTGACAGGTGCTTCAAGAGGCAGCAAAGAAGCAACCATATCAGATTTCTGCAAACGCAGCAAACTGGCAAGATTCAGATGACCAAAACGTGCATGCCAAAGTTTTGCATCTGAAATAGCCCTTGAATCTGCAACAGCATTTGCAAAATTTTGTTCACACTTGTCATACAAAGTGAGCTTATACAGCCCACGACACACAAGCCCAGATGCAACAATTTCATCACCAAAACTGAGATCATGAACTGTACATCTGTCATCCACAAATTTGACTACAAGTTCAAGTCTAGCAAGTGCGGATACAGATAAGAGATTCTTCTTGATCCCAGGTACATAAAGTGCATCAACAAGTGTGAAGGAACTGCCATTAGCAGAAGTGAGCACAACCTTTCCAACTCCCTGAACTGGATAAGAGGCGTTGTTGGCACAAGTGACTGAATTCCTATGAGGGACAGACTCTAGAGAGGTAAACAATTCACAATGTGAGGTAATGTGCTTTGTAGCACCACTGTCGAAATACCACACATGTGAATCTGCAGCAACTGACAAGCATGCATCATGGACAACAGGATTGTAAGTGCACTCTGCGCTAAAAGCCCATTCTGCATCAACATCAGCAACGCAGTCTCCTTTCACAGAAGAATCAACAATGTCTGCATTTGTAGTGGAACCTGCATTTGCAGTGGAACCACCCTCTTTCTTCTTAGCCTCTTTGGCCTTCAACTTAGGACACGACTTGATCAAGTGATCATTGGCTTTACAATAATGGCAACGCATCTTCTTTTTGCCCTTATCACCAAAATTGCCAGACGAAGTACTGCCAGCAGAAGCATTAGGAACATAATTTTTGCCACTCACAGCAGAACCATAAGAAGTGGCTGCATTACTGTTACCACCCTTTTTTTAAGAAGCAATAAAGGCCTGTTCAACTGCACGCTGCCTAGTCCTGTTTTTTCTAGAAAGTGACTCTTGCAACAGCAATGTGCATAATGCATCAAACTTGACAACTTCAGGATTTCCTTGGGTCATCAGTCTCCAAGTACTAGCAAATGTCTGGTAGGAATCTGGTAAGGCATCAAGAACCGTTTGCACAAGGGAACTGTCTGAAATGACTTCACCTGCAGAAATAAGCTGCTCATTGATATCCTTGACACTAGCAAGGAAAGTGTCCATATCATCTTCCTCATGCATAATCTTCGACTCCAGCTCTTTACGCAGCAAAGCAATTTTAGCTTCATTGCGGCTTGCATAAAGACCTGCTAGAATATCCCAAGCCTGTTTTGCAGATTTTGCAGAACGGATGTGAGGAACAATGGTGCGCTTCACAGACAACACAATCAATGCATGAGCCTGCGCATCCTTAACATCCCAACGAGCTTGTTCTGCCATAGGCAAAACAACTCTAACAGCTGCAATCCTTGCAGCAAGACCTGCAACATCCTCAACATCGCCTACATCCTCAGAACCAGGACGTACATCAATGCCCTGCACAATGTTCCAGACACCCTTTGACACAAGAACATGTTGCATCATATAAGCCCACATAGGGTAGTTGTCCCCATTCAACCTGTCCTCAGCAGCAAACATCTTGAACACATCTGTGTTGTTGTTGTCAGCCATGGTAAATGCTGCACCTGATGTGAAAACTGCCCGAAAATAGGAGAAACAGAGCGGGAACAACCTGTGCTATATAGCACAAGCCGTGAAAGACTGTAAGGCACCTGTTATGCAGAAAACGGCACTGACAGAAATTCTGCACAAAATGACGCAATAGCCTGTGCAGTACTGCCTGTAGTGGAAACGGAGGCTGAAATGAGCCCAAATCAAAATTCTGAGTAGACCCAGCTCTTCGAGCTATCCCAAAATTTTTGTCGACCTGCGAACGCTCGCCAAAGCTCACTAAAATTGGAGAAGGTGAGCAGGCATGTGCTGGAGCGGCTGATGACTAAGCCTGGAAGGACGTGACCTGCTCTGATACCAATTGTTGGAATTAGGGTTGCAGAGAAACACACACAGCTTGGAGAAGACAAAGGAAGCTCAAGGCACACAATAGAGAGTGTGTTACTTAGTGTGCAATGGAAAGATCGATAGCCCTAGAGTGATGGACGTATATACAATGCGCGGGGGAAAAAACCTCCTAAAGAGGGGAAAAATGCCCCGGCGGTCCTAGTGTGTTCACACACATCACTACCACATCTATATGGTAACAATTTTCCTTTGGTAAAGGTGGAGCATCAAAACATCCACCCCTCTGTATTGCACATCCACTAGCATGTGCCATCCTCATAAAAAACTGCAAGCATAAATTTGTAAACACATAATCTCTACCCCAATGTATACATGCTATCAATAATCTCCCAAACTTTGGCTTCATGTGAGCATATCCCTCCAAGATCCTAGGAAAAACATTAGAACTTGTTGGACGTGTGGCTTAAGCACCTATAAATAAGTAAGGCTACTGCATCAATGTATATCTAAGAATAGTGCCACAAAGCATGCCCATCATAGAACCCTCCTAGATCCCAAGGCATATGCATCAACCGACTTAGACGACATATATTGAAATACCATCCCAAATCAAATGGTATGCAAAGAAATTGCCAAGAACCATAAGCATCAAAGCATCCTCGTGATCAAAAGATAGCATCAAAACTCCTACTGCTTGTTCTCCACTAGTGCTATCAAGTTGCTAGAACACCCTTGCACTAGTGGAGCATGAGGAGGTGATACCGATTATACTTGCACAGATGTTGCATAGGTTAGCAATGTTATTTAACTTATGCATACATTGCATACATGACCCTAAAGAATCAATAGAAAAACCCATGTTGTGGTTTATCAACACAGAAAATACTAGTACATCACAAATCTTTCAGCAACTCATAACTCGGAAATAATACACAGAAGTACTAACATCATACTGAAGGTAAGAGTTAGAAGAAATTGATAACTCAGAATTAAGATGACAAGAGTGCTTCATTGATCAAGAAGAGCTACAACATCTCTGAATACCACTGCGCTATCACAACTCCGACTTATAACCACCATACAAAACAGACTGGTAATAACAACCTCAGTCTTGATATATCATAACTGTTAAATATCCGATTTACACAACATCCGACTAGCTATATCCGATGAAATATATCTGATGAACTATATCCGATGAAGCACTTCCGACTAACTACTAAATTGACATTCTGATATGCCTGTCAACACATGGCACAGCTCGGTGGTGGATTTCTCTGAAATCTGACTCGAATCCACATATCCCTTGGTCAGTAAGAAATAGAAAAAAGAATTCTTGATCATCCTAAACTTGAAAACATATCTTTGAGAACTGTTTCAGTATCAACTTCTTGGATTGTAGTCACCACAGTCTCCTCATTCTTTGCTGCACCGAGTTCTGGAACTTCAATATTTGCAGCATCTGGAAGCTCCTTCTGATATTCAACCTCTATTGGCAAAGCTTCTCCACTTGACTTCTGAATTTCCTCAGCAGCTTGTAGTGTTTGAACAGAAACATGCACTAGTTTTTTAAGTGCAGAACCACCTTGTACCATAAATTCTTCATCCACCTGCAACTGTTTATCCTTGAACTCCTGAAGCTGCTCCTGATAAACACCTTTTTCTTTATTCAGAGATTCAATTGTCTCTAATAAGATAGCTTCATGAGAACTGATGAAGCCTGATCTCACAGCCTCATAGGGATACTTGATAACTGATGTCAGCCTTTCTCTCATTGCTTTCCAAACATCCTGCATCCCCTCAACCAACTGTTTCCTTACCAGATTGAGATCCCCTTCATCACTGAGTACTCCAGAAACATTGATATCTTCTTGGGCTAATACCTGCTTTTCCAAAGCTTCCAAAGTTTTCAACCTTTTTTGTAACATTTCATTCTCCACCTGCAACTCTGTATTTCTGCCAGACACCTGATCCAGCTCAGAATTGACTCTGCCTTCCAATTCCTTAGTCCATTCTTGAAACATTCCCAAAGAGATCTTAACCTTTGCTATCTCTTGTTGATGTAGTTTCAGCTGATCCTGCATCTCTTGTTGATGTTTCTCCCTCTGCTCTACCAATTCCTGCTTTAAGGATTCCACCAACTCCGACTGTTGGTGCAGCATTGCTTTAGATATACCAGATTCAGCTATATTTTGTAACTGTTCCTCCATATTGTGTTGCTGATACCTTACAAATCCCTGTAATTCCTACAACATCTTCAGAGCTATTGGTACATCAGAAATAAGCAAATCAGATTTAGTAGAAGTACTAGGACCAGCTGGAGAGAAATCTAATGATTTGGCCACCTCATGCAAAGCACTATCTAGCTTCCTCTTTTTGGGCATGTTAAAAGTTTTGCCTATAACCCTACTAGGAGTTTGTGTCTCAACATCCAAACTCTTGAGCAAATTCCCCATAAGCAGTTTTTGCTCATGACTAGCCAATGCCATCTTGGCCTCATCCTCAGTGTATCCTGCTTCAATAAAATCATGTATAGTCCTCAGCTTTTCATCCACGCTTTTACTGAACTCTGCTTTGTCAGATATTCTCCCTTGTTCCGGCCCAGGACTGACCACATTGATAGGAGTAATGAGAGAAACTGTGACCTCCTCTACATCAAATTTCTGAGCAAAAGCAAACAAAGCAGACAGAAATGCTGCTAATCTGCTACTCAATTGGGTCTTTCTTCTATCCGAGGTAAAGACTTTTGCATGAATCCTATCATACACCCAATGTGCCCAACTGACCTTCCCCCCATTTTCAGCAAAATATAGTGGTGCCCAATTTTCCTTAGACATGTAATCATATTTAGCTAGAAAACAAACTCTTTCCAAAAACCATTTCAGTTGTTCTCTCCTCCAATACTCTACATTCTTCAACATAAAGTACTGCCTACCTCCTTCTCTTGGTCCAAATTATTTTTTCAGATCTTCATATGAACATTTTGGTACTGCAGTAAGAGAGGTAAAGGGAAGCTGAAGTACCTGAGCTACCACACCTGGACTAAGATGTACCTTCTCAGAAATGGCACCTTTGGATTTTCGTAATAGCTCCATTTGCGTTTTTGCATAAATGTTCCCTTTACACTGGCCCCAAGGTAGAGTAGCAAATTCATATAAACCTGTTGCCTTCAACCACTTCTCATTCCGTTCTGCCTGACAGTCAATTTGAAGTCGCGGAGCGGAGCGTGGGTCGACTCTCTCTCACACACACACACACAGTGAGCTTACACAGTACAGTACGCAGAGAACTGTTAGAAGGGTTATCTCCCAATACCTTAGTATTCACAAAGTATATGTGAGTATATACAAAGAGTTAGAGGGAAATGAGTTAGAGCGGAGCGTGGGTCGACTCTCTCACACACACACACAGTGAGCTTACACAGTACAGTACGCAGAGAACTGTTAGAAGGGTTATCTCCCAATACCTTAGTATTCACAAAGTATATGTGAGTATATACAAAGAGTTAGAGGGAAATGAGTTAGGCGGGCGGCCAGCCATATCCGCATAAGAGGCCACTTGGGCTTTAATCCCAACAACCTCCCACTTAAAGTCCAATGTGGCACTTTAAGTAACTGTAAATCTATGAACATAAATGTACAAAGATTTACATGGTTGCCATCTATCCAATGCCCAATAACTCACGACAATGCACAAATCCCTCTCCTGGAAGTCCCTTTGTGAGTAGATCAGCAGGATTGTCCTTGGTGTGGATCTTCAGCAGTTGTATCTGCTTGTCTTCAAGTACTTCCCTAATGAAGTGATATTTGACATCAATATGCTTAGTCTTCGAATGGAACACTGGATTCTTTGCCAATTATATAGCACTTTGACTATCACAATATAACTCTGGCATATCTACTTTGATTCCCAAGTCTGCAACCAATCTACCAAGCCAAATAGCTTCTTTGCATGCCTCATTTGCTGCAACATACTCAGCTTCTGTAGTAGACTGCGTAACACAATCTTGTAATCAAGATCGCCATGATATGGCACCTCCAGCCAATGTAAAGACATAGCCTGATGTAGATCTCCTCTTATCCAAGTCTCCTGCATAATTTGAGTCAGTGTATCCTCTGACACTCAAATCCTGACTACCATAGCATATGCGCATACTCTTTGTATGTTTTAAGTATCTCATGATACCTTTCACTGCCTCCCAATGTTTCTTGCCGGGATTTGACATATATCTGCTAACCACTCCCACTGCAAATGCAATATCCGGACGTGTAGCAATCATTGCATACATCAAACTACCCACTGCAGACGCATATGGAATCTTATCCATTTCAGCCTTTTCTTCCTCAGACACAGGACAATCTTGTTTGCTAAGTTTCACATATGGTGGCAATGGAACACTCAATGCCTTTCCCTTCTCCATATTGAAACGTTGCAAAACCTTGTCAATATACTCTGTTTGAGATAACCAAATCAACTTCTTTGATCTGTCTCTCTCAATGCGCATACCAAGTATATGACTTGCCTCACCCATGTCTTTCATGTCAAACGATTTTGCCATCTTTGACTTCAAAGCTGAAATTTCTTCCAAGTGTTTGCCAGCAATCAACATGTCATCCACATACAAAATAAGGATCAGCCAACTGCCATCCTTAGCCTTCTTTGTATATAGACAGTGATCGAACTCACTACGTTTGTAGCCTTGAGAAAGCATAAACTGGTGGAACTTATGGTACCATGCCCTCGGTGATTGTTTTAAGCCATAAAGACTCTTTAACAACTGGCATACCAAATGTTCCATGCCTTTCTCAACAAACCCTTCTGGCTGCTGCATGTAAATTTCCACATCTAAATCACCATGCAAGAACGCTGTCTTGACATCCATTTGGTGCAACACCAAATCCAATATAGCAACCAATGCAAGAAAGCATCTCAATGTAGTCATCTTGACCACTGGAGAGAAGACTTCATCAAAGTCAATGCCTTGTTCTTGCTTAAAGCCCTTGGCAACAAGCCTTGCTTTGTACTTTGGCTGACTATCATGAGCGGTGATCTTATACCTGTAAACCCATTTACAAGGTAGAGCCTTTTTGCCCTGTGGTAATTTAACCAACTTCCATGTCTGGTTTTTATGCAGAGCTGTCATCTCTGATTGCATGGCCAACTGCCAATTTTTCGAGTCAACCACTTGTAATGCTTCCTTGTAACAAGATGGTTCTCCGCAATCTGTGAGCATGACATAATTTAGAGATGGCACATAACGATCAGGTGGTTTGGAGACACGCTCAGAACGTCTCACCACAACTGATTCTGCCTCTCTAGCCACTATAGGCTGTTCCTGAGCCTGACCATGCTGTCTTGATGTGCTAGCACTAGGTCCATCTTCCCTGAAGACAACTCTTCTGATCTCCTCTGTCTGCTCTGGCTTAGCGTGAAACTTGGCTTCATTGAAATGCACATCATTGCTACGAATAAGCTTTCTGGACTCAGGATCCCAAAGCCGGTAACCCATCTCGCCCGATTCTCCGTAGCCAAGAAATATACACTTCTTGCTCTTTGGTTCTAACTTATTTCTGAACTCCTTAGGAATATGGCTATAAGCTTCACAACCAAAGACTCTGAGATGCTTATACGAAGGTGCCTTGCCTGTCCATAGCATCTCGGCCACTGCACTCTTATCCAGAACCCTACTAGGAGACCTGTTGATCAAATGGACTGCTGTACCCACTGCTTCCGCCCAAAATCCATCAGGCAACTCAGCATTTGACAACATGCTTCTGACCTTCTCTTGTATGGTCCTATTCATACGTTCTGCAACCCCATTCTGTGAAGGATTATATGGTGCAGTAAGTTCCCGCTTAATCCCTTTTGCTTCACAAAAGTCTTGAAAAGCTTTGGAAACGTACTCTCCACCATTGTCAGTTCTGAAGCACTTCAGCTTCTGACCACTCTGATTCTCCACCAGCTGCAAGAATGTCTTAAAGACCTTGAGCACCTCATCCTTGTGCTTCAAGAAGTAAACCCATACTTTGCGAGAATAGTCATCTATGAATGTACAAAAGTACGCTGCTCCCCCTAGTGACAAACTAGGCATTGGTCCGCATAGATCACTGTGTACAAGAGCTAACCGTTCGTCCCTACGATTCCTCTTTGATCTGTGCGGTTCCTGTGTTTGCTTACCATAAACACAATGCTCACAAAACTCGAAATATTGAAATGAAAAGCCAGGAAAATAACCATAATGAGAAAGTATTTCCATTCCTCTTTTTGACATATCTCCCAACCTACGATGCCACAGTGACACACTTGGCTGCTCAATCACATTAATTACATGGTTTTTAACCTCTGAAACATGTAAAGTGTACAGAGTTCCTGACTTGCTGCCATGTGCTACAGTCATCGAACCTTTGGAGATCTTCCAAGCGCTGTTCCCAAAAACTGTCACATAACCCGCATCATCCAACTTCCCTGTACTAATCAAGCTATTTCGGATTGCTGGAACATGTCTGACATTCTTGAGCCATAAAGAAGAGCCATTCTGAAACTTCAACTGCACATCTCCCACTCCAAGTATGTCACAAACCTGCTCATTTCCAAGTCTGACATAATCTTTAGTAGCCACATATGATGTAAACCACTCTTTGTGCGGAGAAACATGTAAAGATGCCCCTGAGTCGATAATCCAATCACTCATAGCATGTCCATCCTCTGCAGTCAAGAAAACAGAATCAAGATTTCTTGTAAGGAAGATGTCACCAGCTGCTATACCAGAATCACTGTCTGAACCAGATCCTGTGACATTCACCTCTTCAATCTTCACTGAACTCTTCTTTTCATCTTGCTCAGAACTCTTTGCTTTTCCTTTTTCTTGTTTCCACTTCGTACAATCTCGCTTCATGTGACCCTTCTTGCCACAATGGTAGCATTCTATGTCATCCTTTGACTTCGAATCACGAGACTTACTTCGGTTTTGTGCCTTCTTACCCTTCTTCTCTTTAAACTGTTGTCTCCCTCGAACGACCAAAGCACTATTGCCTTTGCCTTTGTCAATGTTCTTCCTGTTCACTTCCTCTGTGAGCAAGCTGCCTTCTACATTGGCACTTGTAAGACCTTCTGGCGCGACAGAATTACTTAACGCTGTACGAAAAGTATCCCAACTGTCTGGCAAAGTGATTAAGAGAAACATAGCCTTCACTGAATCTGGAAAGACTATCTCCTGTGCTGTTAACTGGCTGAAAATTGTGTGAAATTCATTCAGATGATTTGACATGGCTGTCCCTTCCTTCATCTTCAAATCCACCAATTTCTTGAGCCAGTAAATCTGAGAAGCAGCACTTTGTTTCTCGTACATACCACATAGCTTTTGCCATACGCCATATGCTGTAGTCTCTTCTGCTACGTTGAAGTAAACATTTTCTGCCAGTGTCAGCATGATTGTGGAACAAGCTAACTCGTCAAGCTCTTCCCACTCATCTTCAGCCATACCTTCTGGTCTCTCCCCTTTGAGCTTCAGTGGCTTCACTTGTTTTTTCTGCACCAAAACCTACCAAATCTGCTTCTTCCAGAATGGAAAGTTTGTGCCATCGAGCTTCTTTATGTTGTAAAGAGTCTCACTTTGAGAAGATGCCATATCTGCCAAACTGCTTACTCCTGAGAAAAATCCGGCAGAGTTTCCCCTGTAAACTGGCCTCTGTACACAGTAAACAAGCTGTAATCAACAAGCTGAACACCTCTCCTCAGGAACTGTCAGTATTTTGAAAATTTTTGACAGAGTCTCCCCTGTAAACTGAGCTCTGGGAACCAAAAGATAGCTCAAAAAACAATCATAAATAGTTGACCAGTGACAAATCTAAAAATCTCTGTAATATGTTGTCCTGTAAGCATACACTGTCTCCTCTCTGGGCGATGACAGAACCTGTATCTGTCTCAAGACTGAACCCTGAACAATGCTTCAATGGCCTGACGCATAAGATGCAATCCAGTGTCTACACAAAGTCATACATCCTAAGGGATAAAAGTCACTGAAGAGGATGCGTGTAGAGGCGAACTCCAGCAACCTAATCAACCTCACACTGGGTAACCCAGCCCCCAGTGCTTGGCTTCAAAAAACCTCACACACGACCCTCTTAGATGGCTCAGCAAACTGCCCAGAACTAGCATACATCCTATAATAGACCAATCACTGTCCTATGACCGCTGCGGCGGTCTGTCTGCTAGCGTGACTCACAACTAGCAGACCCACAATCACAGTACATCAATCTGCAATACATGCCAGTGGTGTCAAGCTGTCGTATGGCCACACCTCCCCTGGAACCTGGCAAGCACAAGAAGTAACAATGCAGACTGCAATATATATATCTGATGATATATATGTGTACCTGGTCTATAGATGATGCTCTGAAGACTAATGAGTGATGTATGTTGATGCCAATATTGATGTCGACCACCTCCTGCTTGCTAATCTACACAAGACGGATTTCTTTGCGGTTGAAATCTGTCTTCTGCTGTAGTGCTCAGAACGAAATTCTGAGGGCATAAACGGCTTCGAAAGGGGGGTAAAACGTCAGGTCACCTACTGGAAACGCTCCCGAAACGCCGAGTGTGAATTTTCGAACTCCGGATCCAGAATCTGCCGGAAAAGTGCGCGCGCGCGTGCGATTGCGCAAATCCGCACTGAACCAAGGCTCTGATACCAATTGAAGTCGCGGAGCGGAGCGTGGGTCGACTCTCTCACAGACACACACAGTGAGCTTACACAGTACAGTACGCAGAGAACTGTTAGAAGGGTTATCTCCCAATACCTTAGTATTCACAAAGTATATGTGAGTATATACAAAGAGCTAGAGGGAAATGAGTTAGGCGGGCGGCCAGCCATATCCGCATAAGAGGCCACTTGGGCTTTAATCCCAACACAATTTCCACCCTAAAATCAGTGAAAGGCTCCATTAAACTTTGCAGCATTTTGCTTGATGACATTGGTGCTGATTCTTCTTCAGGTAGCACATCCACCTCGTCTTCTGGGTCAGATACATCAACTCGTTGCACTACTCCTTTTCTGCGAGGACGCAGCTTACCAACTTCTCCTTGCTCATCTTCTGGCGATGGTCGCATGACAGAAATAGGTTTAGGCTTAGGCATAGCGGAAGCAGAAGTAGGAGAAAGCTTAGCAAGTTGTGGAGTATGCATGCGCGCGCTACTTACGTGAATCGCACAAGCGCTAAGGCCTCTAAAAGTGTGTGAGGAAATGATGTCGTTCCTTACTCGTATGATGGTGTTAAGTGGAAGGAACTTTGCACCCTTTTCGACGCAAAATTTGAAATTTAAACATTGTTTAAGTAATCGGATCAGGTGAACTCCGACCCAGTAGACTCCGAGCCAACAAACTCCGATGTAGTACAATCCGATCCCTGACCTGAATGCAAAGCCTGTGTACGCTGATGATTGATCAACAGTATCCTGGTCCATAGTACCTGAAGAGAACTCCACCATTTGACAAAATGCAACCTCTGGTATAGTAGGTTTGAGCCAATCTAAATGGGGTGGCTTGCCCTGATTTTTTTTTAACCTGAATCCATTAACAGGTTTCTCTACCCTTGTGCCAAAAACATCTGCTACAATAAAAGTTCCTTGAACTAGGTCTGTGATAATCTGATATGGCCCCTTGTACCTTAAATTAAGCTTCCCAATATGGGGACCTAACCTTGAGTTGTAAAGCATTACCCAGTCACCTACCTGGAAAACCTTAAACTTGACATTCATGCTGACCCAGGCTTTCCTTCTTCTCTGAATGAATTCTGTTGTATAGGATTTGATCAACGTGTCTTCTTCTAGCTGCATTAAATACTTGCTTCTATGCTGAACTGACACATTTGGAGTCATCTTCTCAGCAGTAATCCTCAAACTAGGTACCACAAACTCAATTGGTACTCCGGCTTCCAAGCCATACACCAATCGGAATGGGGTCATACCTGTTGTTACCTTGAAAGCTGTTCTGAATGACCACATGGCAGAATCCAGCTTTACATCCCAATCCCTCTTATTCTCTTGTACAATCTTTTTCAAAATCTTTATAAGAGTCTTATTAGTACTCTCGTCCTGTCCATTAGCTTGGGGATGGTAAGTTGTCGATTTCTTATGCATTATCATGTGGGTTTTTGTTAACTCAGAAATCAATTCATTCAAAAAATGTGTACCTCTATCACTGACCAACTCTACTGGACATCCAAAACTGGTCATAATGTTGTGATACAATAACTTTGCCACACTCTGAGCTTTGTTATCTTTCAATGCCACAGCTTCCACCCACTTTGTACAGTAATCAGTAGCTACTAGAATGTACTTGCATCCCTTACTTGTTGTAGGCTTGACTGGTCCTACAAAATCCATACCCCATTTTTGAAATGGCTCCAATGGCAATATAGGATGATCTGTCATTCTATCTCTAGAATCAGGTTGACCAAACTGTTGACACACCACACAGCTTTTTGCATAGGAATGAGCATCCTTCAACACAGTTGGCCACCACAAACCAGCTTGGAGTATATTTTTTCCTGTAATGTCCACTGAGAAATGTCCTCGTGTTGCTCCATAATGGGCTTCTTGCAACACAGCTGATTGTTCATAATTTGGTACACACCTTCTAATGACCTGGTCAATCCCTTTTCTGTATAATGCTCCAGCAATCACTAAAAAGGGTCTGCTTGTTAGGGAAAATTTTCTCCTTTGGTCTGTTGTAAACCCTGTTGGCATAACACCATTAGTTAGAAACACCAGCATTTGGTCATACCATGAATCAGAAATGGAACTTTGAACTTCAAATAAATCTACATCTGGAAACTGATCCGAAAACCCTGTCGGTTGTTCCCCTATCTCAATCCGACTTAGGTAATCAGCTATTGCATGTTCCTTGCCAGGTGTATGCACAATAAGGAAATCAAATTCCTGCAACAATAGCATCCACCTTGCCAATCTACCTGTAAGTAAGGGCTTTTTAATAAGATAAAGCAATGCTTGATGATCCACGTGGAATATGACCCTATTGCACAAGAGGTAATTTCTGAATTTGTTTAAAGCATAAACCATCCCTAATGCCTCCCCTCAGTCACTGCATAGTTTTTCTCAGCAGATGTAAGCACCCTACTAGCATAGTACACAGGTCTAAACCACCCTTGGGTCTTCTCCTGCATTAAAACAGCTCCAATGGCTATATCTGAGGCATCAACAAACACATGAAATGGCAGTACCCAATCTGGAGGTTGTAATATGGGAGCAACTGAGAGCATCTTCTTGAGAATATGAAATGCTTTTTCCTATGGCTCAGACCAAACAAACTCTACATGCTTCTTGGTTAAATGGGTAAGAGGCATACATACATTAGCCAAATATCTGATGTACCTGCTATGCCACTTAACTTGTCCCACAAACCTGCTCAATTCCTTGATATTGCCAGGTTCTTGTGCTGATTGTATTACCTCAATCTTCTTCACATCTATTGACATCCCTTCCTGAGAGACCACATGACCCAATATCACACCAATCCTGACAGCCATTACACTTTTGTAGGGATTAAGGGACAATCTGAACATCCTACATCTTTCAAAACATAATTTTAGATGCTCAAGGTGTAAATCCCTTTGACCAAAAACTGAAAATTCATCTACAAACACTCTCATGAAATCCTACAAATAAGGTTCAAATGTCTTATAAGCTGTAAAATTGAAGGATGGTGGTCCATTTTTAAGGCCAAAGTTCATAACAGTAGATGCAAAGGCTCCCCAATCTGTAATAAAGGCTGTTTTATGTTGGTCCTCCTCGGCAACCTGAATCTGATTATACCCTGAGAAACCATCAAGGAAACTATACATCTCTTTCCCTGCTACTGCATATAAGATAGCATCACAAAAGGGCATTGGAAAAGGATCTGTAATAGTTGCAGCATTTAGCTTCCTGTAATCCACACAAACCCTAATCTTCCCATTCTTCTTTGGTACCACAATGATTGGAGATAGCCAAGTGACTTCATGAATAGGCTTGATGAACCCAATTGCCAGTAATTTATCAATTTCCTGCTTAACCTGCTGTGCAAAGTTGGGATTCATCCTATATCTCTGTTGGAAAATTGGAATGGCATCTTCTCTCAGATTAATGTGATGCTGATGCAGTAATGGATCAATACCTTTTACATCTGCATAATCCCATGTAAAAACATCTTTGTATTCCAACAATAACTGCCATAAGTCTTGTAGGAATTCCCCATCCACATAAATGCTAACCTTGACCATCCTTGGTTCTTCTTCAATCCCTAAATGATAGACTCCGATCCATCATTTTTAGTATGTCCGAACCCTGAATTTCCTGTCCCATGACAGGTTCATCAAAAAGATCCTCTGTTTCCTGATCCTTCTACAAAATTCCCTCAATATCAACTTCAAAAACAGGTATGACCGTCGGATTAGCCTGCAAAAAGGCTTCCTCCTCATCATCCTCTACTTCTTCAACAAGACTGATTGATTGAGCAAACAAGGGTCTTTCTTTTCCAGGAACGTGCTTTCTTCCCAACATAGGTATGTTGATTATCTGTTTCCCTTTGGTAAGCACCACCTGATTCTCACCCCAATCTTGTTTCACCTTGGCTAACCTAAACCAAGGTCTTCCCAACAACATCTCATAGGAAGCATCACCTTCCTTCATTCTGAGAGCAACAAAATTAACTTGAAATTGCATCCGTGCAATCTGAATAGAAGAGTTCCTTAAAATTCCAATTGGATGAACCCTCATTTGATCAGCCATTTTCACTTGGAAAGGTGCTAGATCCAATCTCCCTAAGCCCATTGTGAGATAAATTGACTTAGGTAAGATATTGACACCAGATCCTCCATCCATCAATACTTCCTCAAATATCCTGTCCTGTAAAGTCACCTTGATAACTGGAACCATGAAATCCACATGAGAAGGATGAATGCTATTCACCCTAGGCTCCTCTTTCTGCTGTATGGAACTTTCATAGTGCTTACCCAGTGACTTATGTAGCAATCTCTCTTTAATGCTGGAACTATAGAAAGCATTTGGTCTAAAGACAAGTGTAAAGGAGAGTTAATTAATACTTCAAACCAATCTGGTGCAGGTACTTCAACCTGATTTTTATGTTGTACTGGTGTATAAGAAGATTCTGCATGATCCTCCAAGTGTTTACCTTGTTGCTCCTTCTGAACCTGCTTCTGTACCTGATCTCTAACCCCTTTTTGCTGTTCCCAATCAATAGGACCTTTAGCCTTGGATCTAGTCACAGCCAGCACATCAATTTCATCTTCCATATTATCTGGATATTGACAATCATTCTCCACATTGTCATATTCCTCAGTCGGAAGTACTGTGGCTGTTTTATTAGGGGTATCCTGATAAATCGGAATGTCGATAATAATCACATTTGCTTGTGCCTGTGGTTGATTTGGAGGTGGTTGTGGAGGGCCTACTTGCTGGTTCTCCTGATTGAATGGAACAACAAGAACACCTCTCTCCTCATGATGTTTTACCCATCAGGCACAACGAAGGCCAACCCAATGTGTAGGGTCACCACAATATACACAAGGCATAACTCCTTGAGGCCTTCTTTGGTTATTATCCTGGTTTCTTCCAGGTCCCCTCTGAAATCCCTGTCCAGGAGGTCTTCCTATAAATGGAGCCACCTGATTTGCCTCTGCTGAAGTAGTACCCCGCCCAACACCTGTACCTGTTTTACCCCTTTGTTTAGGGTTGTACCAGCATTGAGCAGTGGTGTGTCCATCTCTTTCACAAATCTCACAGTACCTTTTCTCTTTAGGTGCTATGACTGAATAGCCAATATTCTTTAATTGCTGAACTATATCAACTTCACCCCCTGTTTTGTCCTTCTTCTTCTTCTTAGGACTCTTCTTTTTCTTCATTTCCTCCTCTTCAGATGAACTATCAATATCCGATTCTTCAGAAGAAGATGTATCTGATTCTGAACCTGTTTCCGATTCCTTGTCACCTCTCTTACTAAACTTTGTCATTCCCAGCCTCTTCTCAACTCTAGAAGCAGCCTGTACCAAATTATCAAAACCTCCTCTAATGTCAATGCTAGCCACTGCATTTTTAATACCACTCCTCAATCCTTTGAGAAAGTAGCCTGCCAACATTTCATTAGTTGGCCTTTCATTTCCCTGCAATCTCTCAACAAATATTCTAAATCTCTGAGCAAAATCTTCTACCAACATTGTCCCCTGTTTGATGCGTCGTAACTTGTTTAAAATATCTGTAGGAGTTTTCTCCTTCCGAAATCTTCGTAGAAAAGCCAAACTAAGTGCAGCACAAGTAGGAAAGTGAGCCATTCCATATTGGCTGAACCACCTCATGGCCTTGCCTTCCAAGGTAGCTGCAAATTGCTGTAATTTTAAAGGATCTGGAAACATCACCTGATATCCACTTGCTTGCCAGCGGGTTTCAAATTGTGCTACATGACAATCTGCATCCTCTTTGGGCTTCCGTCTGAATTTGATGGATTTAATCTGCGGATTAGGAGGTGGTTGAGCCATGGGAATGGGATTTGGGATTCTTACAGGTCTTTGCCTGCTAGATCCCCTCAATGGATCAAATTGGAGTCGCCTTCTACTTCGTGCAGGTCCTCCTGTCAAGAGTAGTGCCCCCACAAGTTGCCTCACTGCCCTGTCCTCTGCTGCTCCAGAACCCTCTTCCCCAGAATTTACCAACCGTTCTTGAGGTGGTGGATCAGTTTCTTCATCAACAATCACATCCTCATAGTGGAATGGATCTATATTGCCTGCTCTGGCTTGAGCCCGTGTGTAATATATGCGAGAGTGTCTTCTACCTCGCTCGGACATGCATTATCACCAGAATGAGATTCATGAATCGAAGAATAATACCTGATAACTGCATACGTCCTCAGCCACGAGAACTGAACCCGCAGGATCGCCAAATGTTTTGTGGTTCATCAACACAGAAAATACTAGTACATCACAAATCTTTCAACAACTCATAACTCGGAAATAATACACATAAGTACTAACATCATACTGAAGGTAAGAGATAGAAGAAATTGATAACTCAGAATTAAGATGACACGAGTGCTTCATTGATCAAGAAGAGCTACAACATCTCTGAATACCACTGCGCTATCACAACTCTGACTTATAACCACCATACAAAATAGACTGGTAATAACAACCTCAGTCTTGATATATCATAACTGTTAAATATTCGATTTAAACAACATCCGACTAACTATGATCCGACTAACTATATCTGATGAAATATATCCGATGAAGCACTTCCAACTAACTACTAAATTGACATTCTGATATGCTTGTCAACAACCCATTTTAAGAAAAGCATTAACCGAAACATAGGATTTATTCTTGGAAACACAACATTTGGTCGTAAACTAGGAAATATATATTTGGGATAGATTGATTGACTTAAAAATATTATTTACCGAACCTTTTGGTATGGTTTCTCTTAGACTCTCTACTTACTAGCATTGATATTAGGTGGCAGTTCTTGTGGCATGAGATGAAGCTCAAGGTGCACGGTTATCGCTGTGAAGGGAGTATGTTTGGGTTGGCCGAGTGGAATAATATGAACTTCTTGTTTTGATGTGGCATGAGACGACAGCCGGGTTGGCACCATTGTGATGTGGCGAGAGTATGCCTAGGTTGGCTCAATGAATTACTTGCCGAGCAGTATGAGACGCTCAAGAATGGAAATATTTTTTTAGAGCAATAATGTATATACATATCTGTTTAATTGTGCAAGTAGAATTTCTAAGAGAAACCTATTCCAAGAGTGTCTTCGAGAAACTTGATCTAATCCTTTGTTTTTAAAAGAATGTCTTTCATACTATTTGAAAGGATGATGGAAGGAACATGTGATATAATATGTAGAGAGCTTGAATGTTTCTCACATTGTTGTAGTAATTAGAAAACAAAAGCAAAGTGGTGTGAGTATGGTGTGGAAAGTAGGAGAATGAAGTAAGGATGACAACATTCTATGGATGAGTGGACCCAGTAAGCTAGGTAGATTTTCAAAGATTTTTTTTTTTTTTTTGTTAGCCTACCAAATGTTATGCCTTAGGGACTAGTGAGACTTGATGGTTGTGCTTCTAAAAGCTATGAGGTAAAAGGTCTCAAGGTTGGCTACCTTGAAGTATGCACTTTCCAGGTTGACTTTTGTTTAGATGTGTAACACCATAGGCTATAGTGAAGTTCAACAATTAGCGACTCTTGCTTGAGGATATGTGATGTTGAGACTCACAACCTATGGTGTTTGAATAGATTTAGGAAGAAGAATGTTACTATTAGGTAATATTTTTCCTTAGGTTCAAGGATGCGAGATGCTTCACAAGTGGTTCATGCCTAAAACTACAAGTGTAGCAAGGGTGTTGTCCATTGGTTCTCTTTTCATCTATGGAAATAGGGTTCAAAACTTATCAAAGGTATCCCATACTTCATATTGATTGGGCGCGGACCTCACAGATTGTTTCCGAATTTCTGTATCCTTGTCAATACACAAACTCTCCCCTTGTGGGGGAGGTATCCATCATCAATGAAAAAGTTCTTCCATCTAGTGAGTTCACCCTTTAAAAGAGGAGAACCGGGTTTTAATCTATGAAAATAGGGTTGGAGACTTATCAAAGGTACCCCATACTTAATATTGATTGGGCAAGGACCTCATAGATTGGTGAAAAATGTCTTCATCCCCGACAATACACGAACTCTCCCCTTGTGGAGAAGGTATCTATTGTCAATGACAGAGCTCTTCCATCTAGTGGGTTCATCACTCAAAAGAGGAAAATTGAGTGTGAAGGAAATAGGCAAACTAGGTTTGAAGGGAGAAGGATCCATCTTTGGGACATGACTCCACAAATTGGAGTATGAATCATCATGCTCACATTTGCCCTTAAGAGATTCCAAAACCTCACTTTAAGGTCTGTGAACAAGAGAGAGTTAATCTCAAGTATATTACTACGAGCATTAACTACCACATTGTGTCCTCCTTTACGATACTTGAACTTGGCATTATCCTCCTGAAGAATCTCATCCCACATGGTCTTTCAACCCTTCTAATCAGATTTTTGTGTGATCCATATGATGCTTTCATGGTCAAACACTATTTCAAATTGCGCACTATACAAACAATGTTGCCACTTTTTCAAAGCCTATAGTATGGCATATAATTCTTGCCCATAAGGTAAATAATTTTGCTGTGCAAAATCAAGTTTCTTTCTTCCAAAAGCAATTGGACTCTCCTCTCAAAGAAGAGCTACTCCAATATCTCAATTGCTGACATCTGACTCAAGAACAAAAGGTTTCCTTGGATTCACAATAGCTAATATGGGTGCAGTAGCTAGAGTGACCTTAAGTGCTTCCAGACTTTGCTATTGATCATCTCCCCAATGCAACGATTTGCCCTTGGTTTCCAATTGGCCCATCATAAAGCATTAGTTCTTGCATAGTTGTTAATAAACCTACAATTAAAACCTGCAAATTCTAAGAAAAGTTAGTTCTCTTCCAAAATTTTAGGAGGAGGCCATTTATGGATGGTTTCCACTTTGGATTGATCTATATCAAGGCCTGCAACAAAAATCATATGTCCCAAATAGTGAAGTTATATCTTCAAACAATCAAAACTGGAATCTTTGGCATATAATTTGTGTTGCCTAAGGATATCAAACACTTGCTTTACATGTTATAACTACTCTTTCTTAGATGCACTATAGACTAAAATTTCATCGAGGAAAACAATGAAAAATTGGGCCTAGATATTGTGTCAAAACACTATTGAGAGTTTCATGAAAGTAGATGGAGTGTTGGTTAACCCAAAATCATAATAAAAAATTCATAATGTTCAAACCTTGCTTGGAAAGCAATCTTTTATATATTAGCAAGCCTAATTATGACTTAATGATACCCTGCCTACATATCTATTTTGTAAAAATGTGTGCATGTCTGATTTTATCCAGCAACTCATCTACCCTCGGCAACATACATTTATTCTTAATAGCTAGCATGTCAAGAAGATAGTAGCTGCACATGTGCATACTACTGTCTCACCACTGTCTTTTTTCTTCACTAATAAAATAGGGGAAGCCCATGGTGAAGAGCTAGATTGAATAAACCCACAACTAAGGTAGTCAACAAGTTGACGTTCCACCTCAATAGCCTCAAAATGACTCAATATATAAGGGGGTTTGCTAGCAAACTTACTACCTACAAGCACACTTATGCTATGTTGCAAATAATATGTAGGTGGTAACCTAAGTGGTAAATCTTCTAGAAAAACATCACTGCATTCCATTAAGAGTTACTCTAATTGATTAGCAACATTTTCTTGTTGTGATGACTAAGATATAGAAAGAGAAGAAGAAGAGAAAAGAGAAACATGCAATGTTGAGGAATTCTCAGACATAACATAATCATTAACATCATTTGATAACAAATGACACAAAGAGTAACACAAAAAGAGCTGTTCTATTTCATCATTGGAAGAGAGATTCATAAGCCTGATTGTACAAATGAGAGGTAAGGGAGGTATATTTTTTCCCCTCGGCAATACCACGTGCTTACCTTTGGATTCAAATATAATACTGTTTTGCTCATAGATATGATGTAATGATGAGCCAAATCGATACAACCACTTGTGACTAAATACGAGTCTTACGATGTGGCGAGCGAGATTTCTCTAGCGAAGGAAAATCCGAGCAAATGAATAAAGAAACCAAATGGGCTTCGTTACGAAAGATGCATGAAGATCCTACTTAAAGCCCCACGTGATAGCAATAACACTATTCAAAATGAGAATCTTTTCTTGAATCCGTAAGTAATCGTAGCAATAGCATTGTTCAAAATTAGACTTTAGATTCTTTTGTGTAGTTGAGGCTTGATATGTAGAGCAATGAGAAACCCAAACAGGTAGCAAAGCTATTACAAACCATGCAATGATCCACAACTACATTCAACACCATAATTTTAATTTTAACTTTTAATTTAGTCAACAATGCTCATACATCTACAAAGTTTCTAAACTATATTAAGAGACAATTGTCATATCTTATACCCAAAAAAGAGAGTTTTCTTCAAGATTGTAAGATAACAAGTGGAGTATAGAGAGCAGCATGTCATGCCTCTACACTCTAATAACAACAAGAAATGCTACGGTTCTATCTCGTGACTATGAAGAGTCACACTCATCATCAATAAAGACATTGCGCCTCTGACACTTCTTGTGGGTGTCAAAATCGTATCGTATATCAACAACCATGGTTTTTGCAATCCCCTCGGCATAAACTGGCAACACACTTCCATACAAAAAGAAAAAGGTTAATCTCACAATCCACATATAAGCAATACATAATCTACGTCATTGAAACACAAGAAATCTCAAATTGTTGTTTGAATCATTATCCATAATTTCCAAATACTGAATAATGATACCAAAAAGTGACAAAATAGCATAAAAGTATGATGGAAACATAAAATAGGGGGGGGAAAATGAAGTGTAAGGTGGACTCTCACTAGTCATCAAAGGGGTTGACACGCGAAGGCATGTTACCCACATCATCAACATCAAGAGAGGTGGAGGCCCCCTCTCTGCTTCGCTTTTTAGGGCGAAATAATGGTTGCACATAATCTGAAATCAAAGTGTCGTCACTGTCAACTGCTGCACACACCTGCCCTGTGCTTAAACATGCTGCCAATACGGGTGCTGTACCACATCCCAACTCCAAACAAAGACCTCCAGGCCTACAAAGAAGCTCCACAAAACATGCAATAAAAGAATGACTTCGTTGCAAGCCACCACGCCATGGCTCTCCGGATGATGATCTCGCTAGAGAAGACTCTGGGAGATGCTGCATCATGTAAGAATCCAAAGGTTGCATGCCAAGTCGATTGAATAGCGGAGTGCTCTCAACCACAAAGCAAGGTGGTTGCATGCCAACCCTATGCACCATAAGTAAGAGAGAACAATGGCACTACACCACCACATAGACAATTAGAACAATAAAAATAACAATAATACACCAAAATGAGAAACAAACAAGTTAATTATGTAGAAGAGCATTACCTCAATCCGACCACCAAAGCTATTACCATAACCATAAGCTCCATGATGAAGGACTACAATGCGACGATGAATAGCCATCTCTGATGCACGACAAAATCTCTCAACCCAGCCAATGGTATCTCCTGCAAAAGTTTTCTAAAGTCACAATAAAAAACACACAACAAAAATATAGACAAGTATTGCATAAAATTATGATTGAAGCACAAACCTGTCATAGAGACCATGATCAACAACCACCCAGAGTCTGACAAAGTCGAATATGCAAGTTGCATGCCTGCACGAACATGATCCTCACTACAAATATCCCAAAGGGGCACAACAGGGGAGGCTAAGTGGGAACCACTAAAGGGAAGATCCAAAAAAATAAAATCAGCAGCCCATGCGACTGTTCTCCCACCACACACGCACAAGGTCCGATCAAAGCGTGCAGATCCCATGCGCTCATGAACACGAATCCATGCTGGATGTCGAACACCGGCCCTAAAATCAGCAACAATGGCTATGTGGTCCCCAGAAATGGCCATGCATCGTGAGTCAGACAATGAGGACAGAGAAGACAAGGGAATATCAATGATGTAGACAAAAGAAATGGTTTTCTTTGCAACAATCTCCCCACAAGCTACTGCGATACAAGAGGCTAATCAAAGTGAATGAACTCCAATAAATGAACATACAAATGACTGCATCGTAAGCGATAGCTCACCATGCTCTTGCTCCATGTTTTCATCCACCCTAGTCTCAACAATCACCTCCTTTCCCTTGTGAGAGGTATTTGTAGCTTAGAAAAAAGCAAAAAAACACAATATCACCAGTATGTAAAACAAATAAGTTAAGGAAAAAGAGAGTTTAAAGCTCTTCAACAAATTATGTTTGAGACTGTTTTGAGTAACCATTTACCTGATATCACCTCATTCACTCTAGGAGGTAGAGTCACATCGATGGATGTGCCACCAACTCTCATAGTATCGTGAAGCTCTCTCTCTCTCGCCAATACATGCCCATAAGCCATGTCTATCCACCATGGACATGTCTCCATCTCCCAAGTAGTGAGCTTATGTATGGAAGGGGAGTACATGCATTCTTCCCCAGTAGATAGTTGTGCCCACTGCTTAGCTAAGAATGGAATCCCTGGAAGAAAGCCTTTTCCAACCAAGGATAATAGAAATCTAAAACAATCAAGCAAAATAACATCACTATAAACTTTGTAATTATGCAAAGCTTGAAATAAAAGTATTATGAGCTTGACCTATAGGCTAGCCTTTGAGATGCCATGCGTACTGTGTCCACTTTCTTCATAGCTTGCTTATCAACATCTTTTGTCTTAGGTTCAAGAGAAGTTTCCAAAGGAAAAAGATAGGGTCGTGCTTCAAACTTGAGCTCCTCAAAGTAAGAGGCAAGAGAGCAATCATGAGGCAACAAAATACCACCAACAATGTTGGTTAAGTCCTCCACAAACTTTGTCACCCTATCAAAAATCCTTTGTAGAAGGCCCTCTCTACGAATCCAACTACATAACAAGGAAGACAAGAAAAATCTAAAACAATCACAAAAAACTAGCAATCCTACATCGAAGATTCTTAAATGTCACTAGAAAATTTACTTACATAGGATACACATGATCTCCTTTCTTTAAACCATAAGATGCTCTAGTAATCTTGTCTGCTTCAAGCAAGGAAACCCATAACAATTTGCTCAAGACAGGAGCATCATGCATAGCAATCAAGTTCAGTTTCTCAAGCATATCCCAACTATCAGGACCCCACTTGAGTGCAAGAACTTGAACCATCCAATCCGGTCCAAGATTCAGATCAACAATATTCAACAACTACAGTATTTGAGCAACGAATAAAAAACCAAGTTTGAACAGCTATTACACTATGTGCAAAAAAGCTAAGTTCAGAAATAATTCAACCACCTTTCCAACGCGCTCTCCATATTTTAGTGCTAAATCATTCAATATCTTCTCCTCCTCTTTTATAAGTTCTTCATTTGTCATTGTCTGCCTAGCTTGCTCTATTCTTTGGCTCAATTCCTTGGACATTTGAACCTTCAATACATACTTAAAAATAAATAACTTGCAAAAAAACAAACACATACTCTTTGGCTCAATTACTTGGATATTTTATCCTTCAACACACAATTGAAAACACATAATTTTCAAAAATACCAAACACGAGATCTTTCTTGAAAAGCAAGCCAGAGACACTTACATCGTATAAGAAGCTTTCCTAAGTATCGACGAGTAAGTGGATACCAAGGCTCCACACCCTTCGAGTATTTCTTACGGACTGTAGCAATCAACTTTTGATCTTTTTCTAGAAGCCCCATTACATAAGCTTCATGATCTGCTGCACAAATGTGGGAGCAGTTGACAAGCTCATCCCTAAGATGGGTGACCACAAGAGCATGTGTGTTCATGCTATTCCAAGTTCATATACAATACATACAAAGTCAGAAACATAACATAGACATTTTGTGCTAAAATATATAGAAGGTCATAAAACTTACAAATTCATTCTTTGCAAGCTACTAAGAAGAGCTATTCTGGCACTCGTGTAGGATCAATAACTGTACAAAGCACACTACAATGATTTTCTCGATCAGTGGAGAATCTCTCTTTAATAGTAGCCGTCCAAGCTACCGTTCTATGATTACCCTCCCAAACATAGAACATTTTATTAGAGAGAACTTGAAGATTTGGTCTTTTAGAAAGCTCAATTTCAAAATCTTTATGTATATCAACCCATATTGGGTCCCATGAAGTAAGAAGGTCCTCTGCAAAATAGATAAGCATAGACAAAAAATCATACTCAACTACTATTTATGAGAATGACAAAAAACACAGTAGAAAAAGACAGTAGGAAAGATCAAAGTAGAGAAATGAAATACCTGTAACATAAGATTCCTCCTTCTTGCAATTCCAAATTGAAACAATGAAAGCTCCTTTTTCTTGCATGTAGCCCTCCTTTGCAAAAGAAGATTTCAATCCACTAACATCATCTCTTAAGCCTCTGACCCTTGCATAGGGGATCAATCGACATGAAGGAATTGGTGGACAATCAAAAAAGCTAAACATGCGAGTACATTGAAGAATATCTTGTTCTCTATGCATGTAAATCTTGTGTTCATCCCCTGTCTCTGTATCTACTGCTACTTCATCTCTTACGACATAAGGAACTATTTGTAAACATGCCTCTTGTGGGGCAAGAGATTCATCAACTTCATTTATGGAGCCAAGCCCCAAATCTTGACTTTGCATCTCCTCTTCCTGTGTCTCCAAACCTTCTGTCATATCTGTGATAGATACTGCACTTATTTGATCACTGATCTCTAAGATACTGGAAGCTTGAGTTGAAGAGAGTCGTCTCCCTCTACGACCTCGTCCACGTATTGAAACCACTTTATTTACTTCATTGAAACTGCCTCTGGGAGTCCATGCCGACGCGGATGCCTAGAGGCAATTAAAAACATCAAAAAATTTATTTATTGATCATCCATCAAAGCATCCAAGTTGGCGTTGATCACAAGAGGGAGCTAACATATTTAAAAAAGGCATGCCCAACTATAAAATTTCACTTGAGAAATTCCTTCTAGCCATCCATGTCGGCATGGATGGCTTGAGGGAGCTTTCTAAGAATGAATCCCTGCAAAAAAAAATTGTCCCAAGAAACTCCTCCTAGCCATCCACGTCGGCGTGGATGGCTACAGACAGTTCTAACAGAAGCTAGGTAACTGTGCAAATCTCCAGAGAGAGTTTATTTATATAAAAATTCACAAACTCAAAAATTCCTTCTAGCCATCCACGCCGGCGTGGATGGCTACAGACAATTCTAATAGAAGCTAGTTTAAATTTAAAAATTTTGACCCTTTTAAAGAATACAGAAAGCTTTTGTATAGCTTTCTGTGGATTACAGAAGAGTAAACTAAACTACAGCAGAGAAAGATTCTTAGCCTAAACTCTTGGATTTACCTATCGATAAGCTCTCTCTGGACATTTGCAGAGTTGAATAGCTTCTCCAAGAACTGTCTGTAGCCATCCACGCCGACGTGGATGGCTAGAAGGAGTTTCTTGGGACAATTTTTGTGATTTATGGTGTCTCATAGCTTCTGTTAGAATGAATGCTACGCAGAAGGATTGCAGAGCAAGATTTGAAGGAGATTTACTCTTGCTGCAGAGAAGGATTGCCTCAGAGGAAAGTAGCGCAAGAGACAAGGTCTCTGAGGCTGAAGCGCAAGGTGTCCATGAGATTAGCGCAAGTTGTCAATGCTAGTGGCGTGGAAAATTGCAGGCGTGGATGCAGCAGGTAACCAAAGATAGGCTCTAAAGTCTTTATGAATAGGTTTTTACATGTACAGCCTTTATGAATAGGCTACTGAAAAAACGCAGGCTGTAAAGCCTTTATGAATAGCCTTTAAGGTTAAAAAAAGCTTCAAGAGAGCACAATGTTATGAAAAGCCTTTGTGCGTTATAAAAAGCTTCAAGGTTAAGAAAAGCTTTAAGATAGCTTTTAAGGTTAAGAAAAGATTCAAGGTAGCTTCACAAACTAACGCATAAGCTTTTTTTTATTTTATTAACTTGGTAGCTTTTCATAACTTAGCTCAATTGCCCTCTTTTCATAACGATAGCTTCACAAGCTTTTTCTATTTTATTAACTTGGTAGCTTTTCATTTTTACTTAGAGCTTTTCAATGACCGATTTAATATACACGAAAAATAGTGTTCTGGAAAAGTGTCCGCTTAATATACACGGAAAATAGTGTAATTTTATAAAAATACTAACTAGTATTGTAAAATTCATTCAGATTTGTTTGTGAAAATCATTTTTTTCGAACACTGTTTCAATGTAAGTATGTTTACACACAAGCAGTGCTAAAAAAAAACCTAGGTTTAGTGTAATCCCACCTACAAATTTTGAAATTTACTTCTTAATTTTATATTTAAAGGTGAAAAAACCTACACAATTTTGAAAAATTTAGTGTAATTCTGTGTAAAAGCCTTCAAATTTTGTCAATTTACCTATGTTGTTTCACATATGTAGGTTTGCCAAGTTTTGGAAAAAAGTTTTTTTTGAGCACTACACACAGGGTGCTCCAGATTGGGCACCTCATGCGTGTGCTGAGGTGGGCGACGCCCGTAACAAGTCATTAGTGGTGGCGCAATTTTCGGCATGGATATGACAATGGGCGGTCAATCTTCCCTGACCAACAACATGTGGGTTTTAGCACTAGATGCAACAACAAATCTGCCACCCCAAAAGGGAATGGCCATTAGGCTATGGTCACACGAGGCTTAGTTTTCGGTTATTTGTGCCGACCATATCTGAGCTCTTGTCAGAGACTGCCAGGCCTTGGTTTTGACTAAGCCTCGCGTGACCATGCCCATAGCTCAACATTGTGCAAACATTCTAAAATTTGGTTGGAGAGGGTATTTGGGGTTTGTGCATGGGATACTGACGAGGGTAGGTGAAATTCGCTTGTCATTACTATGCACGATTCACTGAAAATATTAAAACTCAAAGTGAATTATTTTTATTATAATATATTTTATAAAGCTATGATTGTTGTTCCTGGGAACACGAACATGCAATCCTCTTGGCGGCTTGCGGTTATGAATAGGATTTTAAGCACATCAGTCTATTTTAAGAGGGACCCATTGTATCAATTAAAACCATGCCACTGCTTTCTAATATTGACAACCTTCTGCTCAGCACACTATTAACACATGGGGAGATGCATTACAGTTTTTGGTCCAGGGCGTGGACAAAAGTTAGTGCTTATGTTTGATACCATAATTTATTCTTTGACAGTTGCTTCTTTGCAAGAACATTTTGAGCTTCCTGATGCTAATTTCTGTCTTCGTCCATTAACATTATCTGGACCGCAAGTCAAGGTAGAAGCTACTATATCATCAGATGGTGAACAAACTTTTATGCTTGATCATGAGCAGCACCAGTTCTACAAGGTGGATATGAGAAGTGAGGATCAGATTGATGCAGGCATTGGTAGAGTTTCTCAAGACAAGAAAGACAAGAAAGTACCTCTCTCAGAGATCAACGCAAGTGTGATTGACATGATTAAGTGCATGCCATTGCAAAGCAATTTATATATTTCCCTCCATCAAGCCAAGAAAGTGGTCTATATTGATGAGCTCCCAACTCATTATGATGGGTATATTGCTTTTGAATTACCGCCAGCTGGTAATTCTTCAGGTATGAGTGGTATGGAGCAAAGACATGATAGTCACATGTGGACGGAGTATGTCACTTGTAGAAGTGATAGTTTTAATGGCGTTGTCAGATTTAGTAGATGTTCTGGGCATTTGCGCTGCATCAACATTGATTGTCCATTTTATTTGCGCTCAAATATGTTCAATGAGTCTCAATGGAGAGGCCAGCTTGTTAAATCTAGTCCTAAAGGATTGATCTCTTCTCAGTATGGCACACTAGTATGCACTCATTGTGGACAAATTCCAGAATGTGTTTCTACATGTCCTGCAGTTATTTACTATTGTTTGCCTAGAGATAAGCATAACTGTACTAGGTGTGCTTTGCATCTTGGAGAACATAATCATCCATATGCAGAAGGGAGGAGTCAGATGGTTGAAAGTCACATAGATGAAATGTTGCTTGATTGTGCAAGTCAGGACCCTTTGGTGACTGCGAAACAATTGGAGCGGGCAACCACTCATGACCTTATCATGGAAAAGCTTACTGGAGCAGGTTCAACTGCAAGCGCTACGATTGAAGATCTGGAATTTGCTGAATTCCTTGACATTATGACTCCCCTGTCAAATAAAAGGAGAGTAGAACGATGTTTGGAGTCTGCAAAAAGATCAAAGCATATCACTTCAAAGGGTCTTGAGGTAGTGCTTGACTTGAAAAGCAAGTGCAGGTATCCTTTCATCCATAGTATCCTTTTCCCAGGCCAATTGGGTGATAAGGTACAACCTCATGTATTTAAAATGTCAAGGAAGGGACCGGGCAGTGGAGTTGATTTGGTGAATCGGATGCGCCCTGGAGGTAATTTAGAGCAAATGTGGGTGCACTTTGATCATGTTCACCGTGTACAAGGATGGCCGACTATGTCAGTGCATGTCTATGACCCTTACGTACGAGAGCTGCTCACCATTGCAACTGCTGAGTCTAGCGTGGAAAATAAACATGCTCAGATTGAATTTTGGAAGATGTTGAACAATGTGGTTAAGAAATAGGGTTTTATAAGCCAGAGTTTAGGGGATTTATGGTAGATAAAGCAAGTGCCAATTGGATTGTTGTGCGTACTGTTTATTTTGGAGGAGCAAAGAGGTTTATTCCAAACAAAGAGAGATCATGTTTGTTTCATTGGGAGCAAAGTATGGTTCAACATACTAGCAAGTGCATCCGTTCCGCATTTCAAGAGGAGCACAAGATTTTGTGCCGCAAGTGGAGAACTGCACCTACAGAGAATGCGGTTGAGCATTGTAAGGGAGAGCTTAGAAGATTTTGGAAAACAGGAATGGCCATTATAGGGGAGAGTGCTTCATTGGAGACATGGCTGGCTTGGTGGGATGTACGAGTTCCTCATTGGGGAGAAAGATTTGTATCGCAAGATGCTGCAGGAATATTTGTCCCTAATACAAACTTGTCTGAGTCAAAACATGCTAGTATGCGTGCCTCTGTTGGTTATAAGGATCACATAAGTTTGTATGAGGAAGCATGTGCAGATATGGCTTTAGCGGTGCTTCAAAGTGTGAAATATAATGCCTATTTGAAAGGTGTTGGTAGCTCCACCGGTCCCGGCATTAAAGATTTGGTAGATCGCTTCATGAACCAACCTTCATCTGCTTCAGTGGCAGCAGGAAAGAAACTAGTTGACCTCACACATTCTTCAATGCATGAAATGGGTGTCAATAGTCCTGAAATGAATAGAAATATACTCCAAGAAAAGAGTATTAGAAAAAAGAGGCCAATTTTTGCTGATGCAAATATTGTCTTGGAGGAGGATAGCCACAGGCCAGAGTATGTTACAATGACAAATTCAATTGGTGGGCTTCATCACAAAAAAAAAACTCCGACGGATGTCCCATATCCCGAAGTAAACGTAGCAAAGTCAGTTTGGGCAATACGTAGAACAGAACCTGGGCGAAAGATGACTTGTTTTGGTGTGGTGTCAAAAGATGGAGACCGATGTGGGCGGTTCATTAATGATTGTTCAATGGATGCCAAAATAGGGGTGCCAGCTCCTTGTTTTTGGGGTCGCAGAAAATATCCTCCATCGGGTTCACAACAGGGAGGCCTTGTGGAAGGGTTCATTTGGTTTTGTAACTCCAATAAAATGCACACCTGGAAGGTTCACAACATAGTTGAAGGGCCGCCAGGTCCAGCTCCCGGTGTTTGGGTGGTTGCAGAGGGCACAAATTTGCAACCTCAAGAGGTAACGCAATTGCAAGCCAATGGTTTTGTTTTGCAAGCAGTAGTGACATCAGCAACAAGAATGCATGAAACAGTTCCATTGAACCAAAGAGTTGCTAGCAGCATCCGTCCCAAATTTAGAGATGGAAAGATTGTGAAATGGAGGTCACGATTAACAAAGGAGTTTCATGGCAAGATTGAAGTGGGTAGAACCATGGCAGCAGAGTTGGTGCGAGAGGTCATTGTGGTTTGCAATGAAACACATGTTTTCTATGTTAAGACTGTGGGGTCAATTGCAAAGGGAGTGACATACTCTGTGACAATGTCAGATTTTCCTAGATGTACTTGCGAGGACTTTCAAAACCGAGAAAGCAAGCACCTTGTGTATATGCAATGTAAGCACATTTACTTCATATTTCTGCAAATACTTGGCCTTGACCCTCATGCTCATGAGTTCATGCATCATGCTGCTCTAACAAAATTGGAGTTTGTCCAAGCACTTGGAGGTTCACGGGTGCTGATGCAGCCTTGAAGGCTTGTGGACCTTGCAATGGTTTTGAGAAGTAGCTTTTTGGTTGATATGTGCTTATGGGTATTAACTTTAGCCTCGAATATTATCGTGCGGCGTATTTTAGTTATTGCGCTCTCCATTTTGATTTGTAGATGCGACACACCTTCTTGGTTATTTTCAATGTTGATGGAAGGTTTTTGGCACAAGGATATAAAAAGCCATTGTAAGTTTTGCAAAGTTTATGGTTTGCTCAATTTTGTGTTTAAAAAAATATAAGTTTTGCTCGGTTTATGGTTTGCTCGATTCTATTTGCTCGGATTTTGGGATTCCCCACTAAATACCACATATGCTCTATCCAAATTCATCATCTTAAAACTTGAGTTTTTTGATACCCTTAGATCTCAAGAGGTACACCTTTGACCTGAGTATCCCACACTTTAGCATCATGAACATTAATCTTATTTACCTTATATTGTTGTGAGCTAGGTGGATAAGATAGATTGAGACATTTCACTAAAAGTTAATTAAATTATGAGAAGCACCATCATCTACAAGGACTTTCACTTTGTGATCTTGAATATCGCCATGATTTCTCACAAGCTCATGCGGCCAAATGTTGGTTGACACATAAAGGCAATGATACAACACTCATGAACCTCTTTGGTATGTGTTACCTCCATATTGGAGCAACAAGAAGAGTATTCAAGTGGAAGCAAATACATCATGTGCACCACTTTTTCTTACCTAGTAGGCTTATCCTTGGGACAATCCTATTTGCCATGAACACTTCCCATACAATTAAAACATGATTTACCTTGCTTTGCCTTTTCAAATTACTCCATTGAAATATGGCCTACAAGCCCCTTTGGGTTCTTGGATCCATTAAATGAGGCAAGAGAAAAGTTTCTTTTATTATGTGATTGATTTCTACTATGAGATTCACGTTGGAGAGGGGGAATGGAGACACACCCAGAACATACACAATTGCCTCACTATAGCTCCGAGAGTTCACAACACCCCTCTCCTCTCAGAAACACCTTCAAAAGGTTCGATTCACACTCATAGGCCACCGCCTGCACACTTCTAAACACATGAATGCTAGCAAGACTGCCATTTAACTCACACACACCGCCAATGCTCCTTTCAACCCACCCGATGCACACCACCGCTCGAATTTTCACTCCCTTTGCACCACAAAATGGGCCGCGGACACACACTTCCGCCAGCATCGAAACACGCAAGGAGCAAGAGAAAAGATAGGGGAAGGGGGAAACAATGCCAGAAACAGGAGGGAAATGGATTCAAATTGCTTAGCAAAAGAGTACACCAGCTTCCATGCGCCACAAATGGTCGAGCTTACAAAAAATAGCCTCCAAGGCTTCCTCTTGACTTTTTCACTTCACTATCCTCAAATAGGGGGAAGAAAGCCCATAAAAATGAGCAAAAAGGGGGTTTATAGGGGAGCCTCGCCCTTTTTTAGCAACTACAATTTGATTGGCTCATTTGAGCTTTGAACTTAGCAATTTTCACTACCTTGGAGGCCTCAAAATTAACATTTCTCACTCTCCCTCACATTGCCCCACAATTGCGTTCGAGGATGAGGGGCACTAGCCCTAGCGCTAGTGCCTCATCGACTTTGCCTTCAAAATTTTGGTTCAAGAGGCCACACCATGTGAACCTGGACCCCTTGTGGGCTCTGCCATGTCATCACTGTGAGCTCAATGCCATCGAGTGGGTTGCGTACTACCATCCAACACCCTCAACACCATCGCTCATCACCGTGGCCACCAAAACTGCCCGCAGGCAACATCGTGTGCATCACCTACACTTGAGCACCATAGCCACGGGAGGGAGCTCCCCTCTCTCCTAATTGATACACTAGTCCCCTCTCTCCTAATTGATACACTAGAAAGGGGGCATGCCCCAGCCTTTATAGACATTTTTTCTAGCTTGAGTTAGCACATGCAAAAAAATTCATCGCCATGTGGCATGCCATGAGCGTCCTGCCCTCCAAAGGGCCCAAACAAATTCACAACCCTTCAAAACTCCTCATTTTCTTGGTGCCTCCTTTGTTTTCCCACCACAGCTTGAATATTCACCCTATCAACCCTCTATAAAGCCCAATCAAGAGTCCACATTGCCGGTTTTGAACCCCTCGGCCCCCTGCTACATTTCAATCCTCCTGAGGCCGAGAAAAAATAAAAAAATAATCTATAACTGCTCCCTTGAGCAATTGTCCTAGTCCTTGGCAAGCTGGCATCTTTGATTATCAAGCCATCAGTTCCTGCTCACTTTCCATGATGCATACTTCCCTCTAGAATCTGATCAAGACCCAAAAAATGCCAGATGACACATTTCCCAAAGCAGTCAAAGTGACATACCCGACCCTGGAAAATCCTTTAACTGGTCATAACTTTCCCTATGGAGCTCTGATCAGTGAACCGAGAAGACCGGCACGCTCCACAGGTTGAGCTCTCCACATCTATCTACTCACCCTAGGTCTGGCCACCTTTCTGGACCTGCCTTGCCCGTCGAGGATCTGCAAGACCTTCCAACTTTGGATAGCTCTATCTTTCACATTGTGGCTCCGTTTGAGGAGCCGTCCAGATGGCCTTCTAAAGAATCTTGCGCACTACATTCTTGAGCAGTATTCCTGCACTTTGGACAATTGGAACTGCCTTCCAAATTGGCCCTTTTTGGAGCCCTCTTGGCCCAAAAAATTGCATACATCATACATTTTCACTATCCTTTGCTTGCCTTGGTCCTCCATACGAGCTTAAGCCCTTTGCCTAGCACTTGTATGAACCCATAGCACTGCTTGACACCACTTCTAGCTTGAGAAACTTTGTAGGTACCATCATTGCGCACCCCCTCATTGAATATTTATGTTGGACCAAAAATATATTTACAGAACTTTGAAAGGTGCCAAATTGAACAAACCACCAAAAGCACTCACATAACCACAACCATATGTACAAGCTATGTATAAAGATCCAACTCTTCTGTACACCGCATGCTTTTAGGTGGGTTTTTCATCCCCTGGTTACGATTTGATGCACATCAGGCACCACCCCTTTGTCAAACTACAACTTGAGCCGCACACCATTTACCATGTGCCTAAGAAGCTTACCATTAGCCCTCACTAGTTGATAGGTTCCATTTGGAAAGGCCTTTTGCACTTTGTACAGACCCACCCACTTCTTCTTGAACTTATTTTGAAAGGTGAAGTCCAAGTAGCTCTTGTTCTTCATCACCAGGTCTCCTTCTTCTATCTTCTTGTCAGGCAGACTCCTATTGACTTAAGCCAGTCGTTTCTCCCATTGTTTCATATAGTAGTCCACTGGTGCCTCTCTATCCATTCACAATGCTTCAAGACTGACAATCCAATCCTGTAAGACCTCATGTGGAGTGGTGTTGATGCGCCACATACCCCTCAAAGCTCCTAGCTGCACATGCAATGGCAGCACTACCTCCTTATTGTAGACCAACTCAAATGGAGTAGAGCTGGTTTCCACTTTGTAGGATGTCATGTACTCCCATAGACACTTTTCTAGATTCATCTCCCACTTTGTCTCCTGCCTATACACATACTTTGTTAGCATCTTGATAATCTACCCATTGGCACTCTTCACAAGACCATTGCATTGGAGATGATAAGGCGAGGAAAACCGATGCTAAATCTTTAGCTTCTCCACCAAAGCCCGCATAAGATTGCTTCTAAATCCTTGGTCTCTATCAAAAGTGAGCACCCACAATACTCCAAAACGGCAACAGATGTTATAAAAAACAAACTAGGCTACAACTTGTGCATTTACCTCTTTCACAGCTTTGGCCTCAACCCACCTGGTGAGGTAGTTGATGGTTACCACAACATACTCTTATCGCTTGTAGACTTAGGGAGTGGACCGATGGCATCCAAACCCCACTTCTCAAAAGAATTTTGAAGACAATGGTTCCCTGCAAGTCGGCTACCAAAGTCC